>NW_020837966.1:21747286-21975622 GCF_003676395.1 Aethalodelphis obliquidens | reverse complement strand
GTGGTACGCGGGCCTCTCACTGTTGCGGCCTCTCCCGTTGCGGAGCACAGGCTCCAGACGCGCCGGCTCAGCGGCCATGGCTCACGGGCCCAGCCGCTCCGTGGCATGTGGGATCTTCCCGGACCGGGGCACGAACCCGTGTCCCCTGCATTGGCAGGCGGACTCTCAACCACTGCGCTACCAGGGAAGCCCAGGGAAGACCTTTAATCAGCTAAATCTCATTGTTCATACATATAATGCAGATTATCAAGAGATCATATTTTCTGAGTTCCAGAAACAGGATCTTTCATTGGGCTTATTTGCATAACAGCCTCAAAATCTTACCAAGGGAAGGTAAATATTCTTAAGGATGAAGATGTGAAAGTTTAAAAAAACAATAGGCATATTATGGAATCACTGGTATATAAAAGGTCTTATGCTAAGAGTTTCAAGATGCAACAAGGGATTGGAATTAAATTAAAATCAAGATTAATATGATTCACTGTAAAATCAGTTAAAGTGACCTTTATGTTTATCAAGGTATTTGTAACAAGAGAGAAACCATGGAAATTTCTAAATAGGGCAGATTTTGAGATCAGATCATCCTCAGTTTGAATCTCTGCTCTACCACTTGTTAGCTAAGAGTGTATACCTAGTCTGTTCAGACTTCAACTTTCTCATCCACCAAAATTGGTTAATACTCATAATATACAGCTCAACAGCTAGAAAAGATGATGTGTTTACAGTGCCTAGCGCAGTGTCCCAATACATGATAGATGTCAAAAATAATAACACTAACAGATGGCATAAGCAAGATAAATCCCCCAATCTCTCTACACACACTTAACCATCCTTTCAGTCTTTCCATTTTCTCTTGTTACTTTTTTTTTCGCCTCTGTATTCAGTCTGGACTTCCGTGATCAGGGCTGCCTTAGGAGAATTTAGCACCCAAATTTAACATTACCACTATCTTGCCAATTTTAAACTCTGGATAATCACTGTTACTGAATTAACCAGTCTCATCACGAAAACTGTTGCCTGAGAATATCACATCCATTCTCAAACCTACCAAAACCACAGTGCTTTCACTAATAGTCAAGAGATCTCTTTCCACTCCCAACATACACACAGTTGTTGGTTTTAGTTTTACCTAAGAGTTTTGTGATTTCTCAACAATTTTTCCCCCCAAACCTAAACTGTATTCTTCCTAGTCTCCAAACACATCATCTAGACTAACAGAGGCACTTCCTCAAACTTTCCCTGATCCCTTCAGAGAGGAATAATCTCAATCTCTCCCTTTTTGTTTTTCATTGTGTGTGTGCATGAATGAATATACGTGTTGTTGATGTTGATACTCTTACTATGTATTTGTACGTTTATGTTAGTGGGTATATATTTGCCTAACAGCTTGTGTGGTACTTTTTCTGTGTGTTCTTTTGTGTGTATGTTTGTGTGTGTGTCCTTGTATCTCCCAGGCCATTCAAACAGCCCCTAAAAAAGAGTTGTTGCTTTTCTTATCCTATGTAACCCCATTGTGATGCAAATTTTATGGATATTCAGTAAATATTTGAATATACTATGACATCTTCTATCCATTAAACACACTCTATATTTTTCTTTACCACATAAATCCCAATACCTAAACACACTGCTAAAAAACATGATCATGCTGGATTGAATATTTTAATATGCAGTTTCTTTAGAGGGAATTGGAATAACAGACTCTGGAATTCAATGTGTCATTTACATATTTTTGAACCTCATTAATCCAGGCCAGAAACACTTAACTATTTTTTTTCCCTAACTTTGTGAATTAGAGCATGAATGTAAGATCCAAATGTATTTTTCAAAATAATGAAAAGGGTTCATGATACACACTGCTGGTTTATCAAATACGATAACATGTCACTCTTTATATATAAAAGGACTTTATCACAATTTCTAAAATAAAAGGAGTTTTTCTATTAGCAATGTAGCAATACCACTTTCTAATAGCATGATTTAGTATTAAGGGTAAAAATGCCAACACCTTTTGGAGGGAATACAAATATCTGTAAATTGATCAAGTGATAATTACTTGAACTCTGTTTCTTAGGGATGTTGACAATTTTTTAAAAATTATATTTAAAACCTGCTTTATAAATGTAATGGCTTTATAGAGATATAAATCACATATCACATAACTTTTCCTTTTAAAATACACAATTGTTTTTTGCCATATTCAAAGAGTTGTACAACCATCACCACAATCTCATTTTAAATATTTTCATTACCCCCTAAAGAAATACTGTATCCATTATCTTAAAAAGAAACCCTGTACCTATTCTTCCCACTTCTACCCTCCAGCTCTGCAAAAAACCACATATTCTACTTTCTGTCTTTATAGGACTGCTTATTTTATGGAATTGGTAGCCTGATCCCTGAGCAACTCACAAACCACTGTGGTGGTATAGTGTCACTTCCATTACTACTTCCTATATAACCCATCCATGAGATCCCATAGTGAGGGCGGAAGTTAACAGAGGGATAAGAGTGCATGTATTTCATTTTCCTCTAGAATTTAAGAAATTTGGGGAAATATGCAATTACAGGCACAGCCATGAAATAACAGAAGCAATAGAAACCAAAATAACTCTGGCAGTCAGACGCTGTCCTCAGATTCCAGTAAACACCCGAAAAGCTGAAGAAAGTTGGAAAGTTTCAATACAACAACATTACTTTTTTCTTTTTCTAAATATTCACAGTAGAATGGCCTCATTTCATCAGCCTCTAGAGCTTTTATTTTTAGTCCACTCTGCATTATACTGCCTGTTCATTGGGTACAGGAATAGATGCTGGCATTCAAGGACAAACAAGGGTACAGCAGGAGGACAGGTTCAAAATTGTCAAGCTAATCTATATCCGATAAGGGTAATAGAGCACAAGGTTATTTCTTATTCAATCACTTTACAACTTGAGATTTTACATGTGGAGTGGGCTTATTTGTAACAATGTATCTCCTCATGTTTCATAGTTGGGCGGGAGATGACACAAAACACCAAGAAAAAATGGATAACATATCTAGTCAAAAAAAGGAGGGTATACTTTATTGCTTTCATCTAATGGACATATGCTACTTCCTGTAAATAAAAGAAGGATATGGTTATAAGAAGAGGCTGATAACAGCTTTACTTATGCACCCTTGATATTAACTGAAGAAAAATCATCAGACAGAAGTTAGCTTCTGATCAATGTGAACAGTCAACCTATACAGAGAGAGAGAGAATAACACTTATATTTGACATCTTCTCCAAAGGACTTCAGTAGTAGCTCAGACGAAGCAGAGCTGAGGCAGGTCACCCTGAGGATGAACAGTAATACAGGTTCAAACTACAAAATGGAGGGTAAACACAGTTTACCCAACCCTGTAGCACGGGAAGTCTGAATAGTTGGCAAGAAATACAGGGGAAGGAAAACAGGAACATACTCAATTATCAAAGAAGTTTTTAAACTGTCCTTATAATTTTGATTTAAATTGGTATCTCATCTACCCTAATTTTTTAAAAAAGAAATCACAGATTTATTAATTGTACTGGTGATTTCTACAGAGCTTAATTGAAAATTTGTTTCTTGTCAAAAGGGTTAAGAAAAAACACTTTGTTGATTATCAATAGTACTAAAACAAAATAGGTAGTAATTATACCAGCTGAAAACTTCCATACACTAGAAATACACCAAATGCATTTTTTTGGCCAAATTACTTAGGACCAAACTTTTAAATCAATATTCAGATCAAGCCAAGAACAAAATTGATCAATTCTGTCACAGAATGAACTTCTAGAATAAATATGGCTTTTAAAAAAATCGGTCACTATTTAATCATTTACTACTACTATCATTTTGTTATTTAACTTTATTTAAACTTTTCAACATTTGGCTTTTTATTGGAGGGGCCCCTTCTCATCATTATTTGGTCTAGATTGCTCCCATACTTACTACAATGAGCTGCTGCGATACTAACTACTTGCTTGTTTGAAACCTAGCACTGTGCGGGAATGAGGTTATTTCTGACCAGCTCTGCCAGTAAGGGGTATTGCTAACGAAGGGATATTGTTTTTCTTCCCTTACATGCACTCTTTTAGAAAAAGTACCATACATGCACTCTTATCCCTCTGTTTAAATAAAGTTAAATAGTAACTAATTAAGGTAGAGCTATCTTTAATTCATTTTCTGAACTTAAATATCATCGGGGAAGATGCAATTTTACTGAAGCAACTTATAAACTTAATGTTCACATGCTTTCTCAAGAAGATGTTTTCTAAAGCAGATTAAGATTTTTTGCCCTCGCTTTCTAAAAAATTTGTAAAATTTGTGTAAATACTTGTTGTTCACACTATCAATTGGGGGAAAAACATACTTAAATCTTGAAACTAGAAATATGGCACTATGGCAATGTAACGGGCTTTTAAGACATGCAAATTGTTTTTAAATTTTCATTGGCATCTAAGATTTCATGGCATGTGTACTATTTTCAGGATCTTCTCTGGAGAAGAATGTTAGAAGATTCTTGACAAATAAATACTATCTCCGCCCCCCTCCAATACCTGTACTTTCTAATCACAAGAGTTTGATTCTAGCAAATAAACTAACATTTTTCTCCATGCAAATCTGATGGTTCACAAGTCTTGTATCTTGCCCAAAGCTAAATTTGGCCTATCTCTATAACATTTAAAATATTATAGTGACAATTAAGTATTAAATTCTTTAGAACAGGTGATCTAAAAGCATTTCAGGATTTAAGTGTTCTTTTTCAATACAAAAAAGTTACAAATCCACATTTAACTGTATTTTTACTACTCACAGAGAGAAAAATCTATGTGCAGACCAAGCACTAAATGGCTTACCAGAGACTCACTGGAAGACCCACAGTTTCCCATCACTGCTGTGAAAGACAAGCTTCCACGCAATTCTTAATTCGTAACATATTTATCTAAAATTATTAACTGAGCACATACCATATGCTGGTCACTGTTCCAGGCACTGGGGATACCCCGAGAAACAAAACAAACAAAATCTCTACCCTTGGGGGCTTACATTCTAGCAAGGAGGGAAAGAGAAAAATAAAAACCATTGATAAGTGCTTTGGGGATAATAAAGTGATAAAGATGAACAGAGGGCACTGACAAGAAAGTTCTTTCCTGTAAATCAAATAAATCATCATCATTTCTCTATGCTTCTGGGAACTTTCTTCAGAAAGATTCTTTTCTAAACTGTGATTTTGTTTGGAGTACTATTCAAAGTGCCAAGTAGATCTATTTTGGACATTTTCTTGCTGTAAAAATTGTGCAGAACAAATCAGGTATTATGTCTCTAATGCTTGAGCCAATATTTTCTTTTGAAAACATTACAACCTGTGACATAAGGACTATCTGTTTTAGCATTAGATAATTTGCTTAGAAATTATATGAAATAACTTTGGGAGCTTCCATTCAAATGCATCATCCTTTGAATAACTCTAATAATGCTCCATAAGAACATTACAGTCTTCAAAAATACTTTACATGTAACCTAACATTTACAACATGATAATTTAACTGAAAAATTAATATTTATGTCACCAAATTAATTAAATATGTGACAACATATGTTGAAAATCAAGAATCAAGAGTAAGAAACCTCTGGAATTTTATCAAAGTACAGATACCAATAATAACAAATTTCCAAACAAGTTTTAGTATCATTTTTCTATCAGTTTGTATCGAAGTCAAAACATCATTCTAACCTAAATGGTACATATATACCATTTAAATCAATTTTAGCTAATAAAGACCTTCATTTATTTAAAAAATAGCTATTGCTCCTTTCAGATCCCTTTAAAACCACAAAGTATCTCATTTTTATTTAGATGGAATTTCCATTTCTCCTGCTGAAATTTTTCACTTGTTCAACTTTAAGGTTGAAAATACAGTAAGTAATCATAATGATACTGTTTAGCTTTTAAATATTATCTTGGTTTTCTCTATTTTGAATCAGAACCGTTATTTCTAAATATTCTTAGGGCTACTAGAAATGAATTGTGAAATGTCATATTTTAAAGTGGTACCTGAAAAGAACCTCAAATGAAATCATCATTCTAAGAATCATATCTAAAAGCAGATGGTCCGGAACATGACTTTTCTCTTTTTCTACTCCATCTTTGGCTAAATTCTATTTTGCTTTGCCACACCAAGTCTTAAAGAAGGAGAATCTTAAAATATAATGAGAAACCTGAACAGTAGACAGACGGAAATCATTATCATTTAGAGCAACTTCAGGTGAAATTCCCATCACATACAATGTGAAAGGCAGCATAAATAGTCAGGTTTTTACTACAAAAGCTTGTTTACAAGCTTCATTACAACTGTTGAAAACCTTGCTATTTTGTTCATACACTATGTGTCTGGGCTGCAGATGTATGAATGAAAACTAATATGTATATGCTGAGAGCATAATGACCTTTAGAGCAAGAATTGGGCTAATTATGAATGGGTTATGCAAACCAGGATCTAATTGCTTGGGTTTATTACAATGATTATAATTATAATTATCATAAAAAGAGCAGTTTCTACTCACTGAGTGCTAACTCTTGATCAAGGGCTTTCTTAACCACCTTGTGTGCATCATCTCATGGTCTAAACTCAAATAATAATAAGGCAGTGGGCAGTAGTTCAATTAATTCTCACAAACATCTTTATGATGTAGGTACTATTATCCTCATTTAAAGGTGAAGAAATCGAGGCTTAGAAATATAAAATAACTTGTAGAAGTCGTGAATTTTGGATTTGATAAATGGCAAAGCAGGGATCTAACCCAAGTTTATTTGAAAATAAGTTTGCATTCTTGTCTACTATGTTTACCGTTTCCCAATAATCATTTTCCTCTTTGCTGTGAGTGACTTCTAACTGAAACTTCTGTCATCTCAGATCTTGATTTCTACTTTGTATCTGAAACATAAGTATGGGTTACTTCCTTTGCTTGCCAACTTGATTTTTCTATTTAACTCTACACTATACCCCAGTTTTGATGTGCCATAACCTAAAAGTTGATTAAAATGGTTGGGCATCCCTCTTCTTGAATACCTGTTCCCATGATATTTTAGACATAAAACTACTGTTTGAAACTGTATGACCATTCGACTTTTCAAAGGCATGCATTATATCAGCTGTAACTCATACTGAGTTTTGGACATTTTTATATATTTTAAGTAGTTGGAGAGAAATTTAATCATTCTATTCATATTTTTTAATGAAAACTAGTATAATAGCCATGAAATGTGCTTCATTTTTCATTTTTACTTACCCAAATAGATTCTGAAATCTGAAGATTAATGCTTTTAAACAGGCCTATATAAATCAATTAATATATATTGAGATTAATGTTCTCCTTCAAGATTACATAGTCAAAAGCCATCTTCCGTTTAGGTATTTCCTTTCCATTTACAATTGTATCCATTTCTCTGGTACACAATCACACTTCTCCACCAGTAGCTGAGTGGATTGGTCAGGAATCTTGGTTACAAGAGACAGAAATCTAAATTAACTTGGATTAAACACAAGAAGGGAGTCTTGGCTTATACAGTTGAGAAGTTATAAGTGATATTTTATTCTAGGTATTGCTCAATTCAGGGGCTTAAATAATGGCATCCTACCTCAGTTTCTCTCTTTCCCCCTCTTTTTCCTTTCTTATTTTCTCTCTCTTGGCTTAATCCTAGACCCAAACAAGGCAGTCGCCAGCATGTTCAAACTTATTTCACTTGTACTAATAACAGATCATAACATTTTAAAAAATTTATTATTTTATTTATTATTTTTGGCTGCGTTGGGTCTTCATTGCTGCGCGTGAGCTCTTCTCTAGTTGCGGAGAGTGGCAGCTACCCTTTGTTGTGGTGCGCGGGCTTCTCATCGCGGTGTCTCCTCTCGTTGCAGAGTACAGGCTCTAAGTGCGTGGGCTTCAGTAGTTGGGGAGCACGGGCTCAGTAGTTGTGGCTTGCGGGCTCTAGAGTGCAGGCTCAGTAGCTGTGGCGCATGGGCTTAGTTGCTCCGCGGCCTGTGGGATCTTCCTGAAGCAGGGCTTGAACCTGTGTCCCCCGCATTGGCAGTCGTTCTCTTAACCACTATGCCACCACGGAAGACCCATAACACTTTTTAAAAGCTTCTTTTTCCCAGAAGTTTCCCCAGATGCTCCAAATTGGGGCTCACATACATGGTTTGTGTCACATGACTATGTCTAAACTAATCATGTGGTCAAGAGAGGGAATACATCTACTGCCCATGCCTGGATCACATGACAACCTGCCCTGGACTAAACCGTCTTCCCCTCACCAAATTCATATAGTGAAAGGCTGACCAGTGTGACTATATTTAGAGTTAGAGTCTTTAGGAGGCAATTAAGGTTAAATCAGGTCATAAGGGTAGGACACCGATCCAAAAGGATTTGTGCCCTTATTAGAAAAGACAGCAGCGAGCCCCCCACCTCTTTCTCTGTCATGTGAGCACACAGCAAGAAGGCAGGCAACTGCAAGTCAGGAAGAGGCCTCAGGAAAAGAACTTACCAGCACCTTGATCTTGGACTTTCCAGCCTCTAGAACTGTGGGAAATAAATTTTTGTTGTTTAACCCACCATGTCTATGGTGTTTTGTTATAGCAGTTTGAGCAAACTAGCCACAGACAGCCAGAGATTGGATCAGTCTCTCCCAAAGCTTAAGGCCTAAAGAGCAGAAAAACGGGATTCTGCAGAACACAACTCAGAAGCTATTTCCAAAAAAAGGTAAAGTAGATATTGGTAAATATAGTTATCAACCCAGTTTTAGCTAAGCCAGAGTCGTGGGACTCCACAACTAGGCTTCTGATACAATGGAATTATGTGCAAAGTTTTGTGCTGTATGCATCGGTGCATGTACTTGGGGAGATGATTCACAGAGTTCATCAGATCATCAATTGTTACATTAGTCCTCAAAACTGTCTGGATCTGTGTTTAGTAGAAGGGCCAGAAGGATGTGGAGCCAAGGAGGAGAAGGTGTAAGAACGGATTGTGGATCTATTTAAAATGGGAGCTGTTTTACTTTATTTAGCATGATCACCCTGGAAGATAAAAGGATTCACTCTAAGGGTTATAGCAACAAGTGCCAAGTTTATTCTTATCCTGTGAGTTACTTCCTCTACCTCGTGTATCCTAGGGGAGAAATGGATTGTTTCATTCCTGTATTTTTTTTATTTTACTGAAGTATAGTTGATTTACAATGCTGTGCCCATCTCTGCCGTACAGCAAAGTGACTCAGTTATACACGTATATACGTTCTTTTTTTATATTCTTTTCCATTATCGTTTATCACAGGATATTGAATATAGTTCCCTGTGCTATACAGTAGGATCATTCCTGTATTTTAAATGTTACCTATTATTAAAAAGTATTCAGTTACCTTAAAAATTGGGCAGAGTGATAGAAACTCTGAAAAGTTAGTTCAAATGACAGTCTCTCCAGGAGCATGCATATTAAACAGACATTCCTTCACCCACAGCCACTGCTACAAAGAGAAACAAAGCAAAAAATCCTGAACAATATGCTCATAAATAAATATGGTTGTCAAAACGATTACTTTGTAATGCAAGTGCTGATTGGGAGAGCTGGCCTGGGTGAGGTAGAAGTGTTGCCTTTTTCCTAGTTGTTTTTGGAAGTCTGAATAATCTTAATCATTATCTGTTCATATTCGCATAAAAGCAACAAATAAAAGTGAGGGAGAAGAAAATAACTTTGGAATAATAATCACTGGGTCACATTGTTATTTTATGACCATATGTCTCACAAAATTAGCAAGATAATTGAAGCTACAGAATTTGCAACTTGCACAAAATAATGAATTATGTAATTTCCAATCATTAAAATATTTTAAACATGCCATTGTGTACATAAAACAGATTCATCCAAAATACAACTGACACCCAAGTCACCTGAATGAAAGGTGATTAAAAACATAACAACTTACTGTTGTTTCTAAGCAGAGAGTAAAAATCTGCTTTTATTCTGACACTTTATTTTACATCAAACCAGTATCTCATTTCCATAAAGGAAAAGTATAATTCTTAACAGTTTATTTCTTAGATGATAAAAATATTTCTAGACTATCACAATCTTATATCCAAGTTGAATTAAAAGTATATGCAGGGGGCTTCCCTGGTGGCACAGTGGTTGGCAGTTCGCCTGCCGAGGCAGGGAACACGATTTTGTGCCCCAGTCTGGGAAGATCCCACATGCTGTGGAGCGGCTGGGCCCGTGAGCCATGGCCACTGAGCCTGCGTGTCTGGAGCCTGTGCTCCACAACAGGAGAGCCCACAGCAGTGAGAGGCCCGTGTACTGCAAAAAAAAAAAAAAAAAAGAAAAAGAAAGCTGGAGTAGCAATTCTCATACCAGACACAACAGACTTTAAAATAAAGACTACTAAAAGAGACAAAGAAGGACACTACATAATGATCAAGGGATCGATCCAAGAAGAAGGTATAACAATTGTAAGTATTTATGCACCCAATATAGGAGCACCTCAATACATAAGGCAAATACTAACAGACATAAAAGGGGAAATCGACAGTAACACATTCATGGTAGGGGACTTTAACACCCCACTTTCACCCATGGACAGATCATCCAAAATGAAAATAAATAAGGAAAAACAAGCTCTAAATGATGCATTAAACCAGATGGACTTAATTGATATTTATAGGACATTCCATCCAAAAACAACAGAATACACATTTTTCTCAAGTGCTCATGGCACATTCTCCAGGATAGATCATATCTTGGGTCACAAATCAAGCCTTGGTAAATTTAAGAAAACTGAAATTGTATCAAGTATCTTTTCCGACCACAACGATATGAGACTAGATATCAATTACAGGAAAACATCTGTAAAAAATACAAAAACATGGAGGCTAAACAATACACTACTTAATAACCAAGTGATCACTGAAGAAATCAAAGAGGAAATCAAAATATACCTAGAAACAAATGACAATAGAGACACGACGACCCAAAACCTATGGGATGTAGCAAGAGCACTTCTAAGAGGGAAGTTTGTAGCAATACAATCCTACCTTAAGAAACAGGAAACATCTCGAATAAACAACCTAACCTTGCACCTAAAGCAAACAGAGAAAGAAGAACAAAAAAAAAACCCAAAGTTAGCAGAAGGAAAGAAATCAGAAAGATCAGATCAGAAACAAATAAAAAAGAAATGAAGGAAACAATAGCAAAGATCAACAAAACTAAAAGCTGGTTCTTTGAGAAGATAAACAAAATTGATAAACCATTAGCCAGACTCATCAAGAGAAAAAGGGAGAAGACCCAAATCAATAGAATTAGAAATGAAAAGGAGAAGTAAGAACTGACACTACAGAAATACAAAAGATCATGAGAGATTACTACAATCAACTCTATGCCAATAAAATGGAAAACCTAGAAGAAATGGACAAATTCTTAGAAATGCACAACCTGCCGAGACTGAACCAGGAAGAAATAGAAAATATGAACAGACCAATCACAAGCACTGAAATTGAAACTGTGATTAAAAATCTTCCAGCAAACAAAAACCCAGGACCAGATGACTTCACAGGGGAATTCTATCAAACATTTAGCGAAGAGCTAACACCTATCCTTCTCAAACTCTTCCAAAATATAGCAGAGGGAGTAACACTCCCAAACTCATTCTACGAGGCCACCATCACCCTGATACCAAAACCAGACACAGATGTCACAAAGAAAGAAAACTACAGGCCAATATCACTGATGAACATAGATGCAAAAATCCTCAACAAAATACTAGCAAACAGAATCCAACAGCACATTAAAGGATCATACACCATGATCAAGTGGGGTTTATTCCAGGAATGCAAGGATTCTTCAATATACGCAAATCAATCAATGTGATACACCATATTAACAAATTGAAGGAGAAAAACCATATGGTCATCTCAATCGATGCAGAGAAAGCTTTTGACAAAATTCAACAACCATTTATGATAAAAACTCTCCAGAAAGTAGGCATAGAGGGAACTTTCCTCAACATTATAAAGGCCATATATGACAAACCCACAGCCAACATCGTCCTCAATGGTGAAAAACTGAAAGCATTTTCACTAAGATCAGGAACAAGAGAAGGTTACCCACTCTCACCACTCTTAGTCAACATAGTTTTGGAAGTTTTAGCCACAGCAATCAGAGAAGAAAAGGAAATAAAAAGGAATCCAAATCGGAAAAGAAGAAGCAAAGCTGCCACTGTTTGCAGATGACATACTATACATAGAGAATCCTAAAGATGCTACCAGAAAACTACTAGAGCTAATCAATGAATTTGGTAAAGTAGCAGGATACAAAATTAAAGCACAGAAATCTCTGGCATTCCTATATACTAATGATGAAAAATCTGAAAGTGAAATCAAGAATACACTCCCATTTACAACTGCAACAAAAAGAATAAAATATCTAGGAATAAACCTACCTAAGGAGACAAAAGACCTGTATGCAGTAAACTCTACAACACTGATGAAAGAAATTAAAGATTATACAAACAGAGGGAGAGATATACTATATTCTTGGTTAGGAAGAATCAACGTTGTGAAAATGACTCTACTACCCAAAGTAATCTACAGATTCAATGCAATCCCTATCAAACTACCAGTGGCATTTTTCACAGAACTAGAACAAAAAATTTCACAATTTGTATGGAAACACAAAAGACCCTGAATAGCCAAAGCAATCTTGAGAACAAAAAATGGAGCTGGAGGAATCAGGATCCCTGACTTCAGACTATACTACAAAGCTACAGTAATCAAGACAGTATGGTACTGGCACAAAAACAGAAATACAGATAAATGGAACAGGATAGAAAGCCCAGAGATAAACCCACACACATATGGTCACCTTATCTTTGATAAAGGAGGCAGGAATGTACAGTGGAGAAAGGACAGCCTATTCAATAAGTGGTGCTGGGAAAACTGGACAGGTACATGTAAAAATATGAGCTTAGATCACTCCCAAACACCATACACAAAAATAAACTCAAAATGGATTAAAGACCTAAATGTAAGGCCAGAAACTATCAAACTCTTAGAGGAAAACATAGGCAGAACACTCTATGACATAAATCGCAGCAAGATCCTTTTGGACTCACCTCCTAGAGAAATGGAAATAAAAACAAAAATAAACAAATGAGACCTAATGAAACTTCAAAGCTTTTGCATAGCAAAGGAAACCCTAAACAAGACCAAAAGACAACCCTCAGAATGGGAGAAAATATTTGCAAATGAAGCAACTGACAAAGGATTAATCTCCAAAATTTACAAGCAGCTCATGCAGCTCAATAACAAAAAAACAAACAACCCAATCCAAAAATGGGCAGAAGACCTAAATAGACATTTCTCCAAAGATATACGAACTGCCAACAAACACATGAAAGAATGCTCAACATCATTAATCATTAGAGAAATGCAAATCAAAACTACAATGAGATATCATCTCACACCAGTCATAATGACCATCATCAAAAAATCTAGAAACAATAAATGCTGGAGAGGGTGTGGAGAAAAGGGAACACTCTTGCACTGCTGGTGGGAATGTGAATTTGTACAGCCACTATGGAGAACAGTATGGAGGTTCCTTAAAAAACTACAAATAGAATTACCATATGACCCAGCAATCACACTACTGGGCATATACCCTGAGAAAACCATAATTCAAAAAGAGTCATGTACCAAAATGGTCATTGCAGCTCTATTTACAATAGCCCGGAGATGGAAACAACCTAAGTGTCCATCATCGGATGAATGGATAAAGAAGATGCGGCACATATATACAATGGAATATTACTCAGCCATAAAAAGAAATGAAATTGAGCTATCTGTAATGAGGTGGATGGACCTAGAGTCTGTCATACAGTGTGAAGTAAGTCAGAAAGAGAAAGACAAATACCGTATGCTAACACATATATATGGAATTTAAGGGGAAAAAATGTCATGAAGAACCTAGGGGTAAGACAGGAATAAAGACACAGACGTACTAGAGAATGGACTTGAGGATATGGGGAGGGGGAAGGGTAAGCTGTGACAAAGTGAGAGAGTGGCATGGATATATATACACTACCAAATGTAAGGTAGATAGCTAGTGGGAAGCAGCCGCATAGCACAGGGAGATCAGCTCGGTGCTTTGTGACCACCTAGAGGGGTGGGATAGGGAGGGTGGGAGGGAGGGAGATGCAAGAGGGAAGAGATATGGGAACATATGTATATGTATAACTGATTCACTTTGTTATAAAGCAGAAACTAACACACCATTGTAAAGCAATTATACTCCAATAAAGATGTAAAAAAAAAAAAGTATATGCAGATAAATCAATTTGCAGCCTAAACATCAGAGCTTATAAGGACAATGATACCATTTCCTTAGGGTCTAGTGGGGAAAAGTTGCCAAAGAAATGAGGTCCCCAAGAGGAAAGAAAGTTCCAAACTTACATTAAATTAACTTTACCACAGTCTCAAATGCCCATGACATCAGTTAAAAGGCACCCTTTTAGAAAGTTTTGGTTTGTTTTTTGTTCTTTTTTATAAAACACTTGCTACCAATAACATACATGAATATAACTAAACAATAAAGCAGCAAACACTCTAGAGACCTTTGGTAAAAGTGAATACCACCTCCCGCCCTGCAATGATTATACTTCGTAGCAGAAAAGGCTCACAGGCTGATGAGAGAACTTGCCCTCCCAGTTAGAAGGGCCAAGAAAACTGGCCGGACATGTGAAGTAGAACCAGGTGGCAAGGATGAAGGCCAGTGACAATAGCACTTGTGGTCTGGATTGCCACTGGGGTCTGAAGATAGCAATAAGCACATGACTCAAAAACAGATGGTTGCAAAGAGATCTCACTGCAGTGGAGGAGACTTTCAATAATGTGAATGGGGAATAAAACTAGGACTGTATGTCTATGCCTAGTGGCTATTTGAGGGACCAAGGAGAAGCAAGTGGAAAACACTGAAGGACATTTTTGTCTTTATTGCTTCTAATAAAGAAGGCTATTTTTTCAGTTATAGTGTATTCAGAGTATAGCACAAAAGAAAAAAATACGTATGATTGATAGCCTACCACGTTAAAACAACTACTATAAGCACTGTTGTCTTTTTTTCTTTTCTGATACAAGCTTTTTCTTTAGCTCATATGATAATGCAGATATAACTTTAAAAATATTTTCTACCTTTTATAAATAAGCATTTTTTATGTTGTGAAAATACCTTGAAATCTGTCCATGAGAACACAGCCAACTGTGCTTTGTTCCAATAAATCAGAGTTGGGGATAAAGGCATATGAGAGAAGTAGAGTGGGTATAGATTGTGTAAGGAAAGGAAAAGACACCTATGGATGAATTTTAGGAATTTCTCTCAGATATTGAGAGATGTAAAACTTGGGAGCTCCAGCTTCAAGAATGCTCCTGTTAAGACAGGCATTTTCTTTATTTTTAAATTAAATTTTATTTCATTGATTTTTTAAAATAGACTTTATTTTTTAGACTAGGTTTAGGTTCACAGGAATACTGAGCAGAAGGTACAGAGATTTCCCATACACCCTCTGTGCCCAATATACATACACAGTCTTCCCCATTTTCAAAAGCCCACACCAGTGTGGCACATCTGCTGTAATCAATGAACCTACATTGACACATTAATACCTAGAGTCCATAGTTTACATTAGGATTTGCTTTTTGTGTTGTATATTTTATAGGTTTTGACAAATATGTAATGACATATATCCACCATTATAGTATTATACAGAGTAGTTTCACTGCCTTTAAAATCCCGTGTGCTCTGCCTATTCATCCCTCAGTCCCCCTTAACTCCTGGGCAACCCACTGATCCTTTTACTGTCTCCATAGTTTGGCCTTTCCCAGAATGTCATATAGTTGGAATCATACAGTGAGTATTCAAACTGCCCCTTTTCACTTAGTAATATGCATTTAAGATTCCTCCATGTCATTTCATGGCTTGATAGTTCATTTCTTTTCAGCACTGAATAATACTTCATTGTCTGGAGGTACCACAGTTTATCCATTCACTTACTGAAGGACATTTTAGCTGCTTTCAAGTTTTAGCAATTATGATTAAAGCTGCCATAAACATCTTTAGGCAGATTTTTATGTGGACAAAAGGTTTCAACTCATTGAAAAATGGATAAATAACCAGGAGTATAATTGCTGGATCATAAGGTAAGAGTATATTTAGTTTTGTAAGAAACTGCTAAACTGTATTCCAGAGTAGCTGTACCTTTTTGCTTTCCCACCAGCAATGTATGAGTCCGGAATTGCTGTTGTTAGCGTATTACGTTTTAGTCATTCTAATAGGTGTGTAGTGGTATCTCTCATAATTGTTTTAATTTGCAATTCCCTGATGACCTATGATGTGACACATATTTTCATATGCTTATTTGCCATTTGTGTACCTTCTTTCATGAGGTGTCTTAATTTTTAATTGGGTTGTTTGTATTTTTATTGTTGAGTTTAGGAGTTCTTGTACATTTTGGATAACAGTTCTTTATAAGATACGTCTTTTGCAAATATTTTCTCACCGTGTGTGGCTTGTCTTCTCATTCCTTTGACATTGTCTTTCATGGTAGAGAAGTTTTTAATTTTAATGAAGTCCGGCTTATCAACTTTTTTTCATGGATTGTACCTTTGGTGTTGTATCTAAAATGTCATCATCATACCCAAGGTTTTCTCCTATGTTACCTTCTAGGATTTTTATATTTTGCATTTCACATTTTGTTCTATGAGCCATTCTGGGTTAAATTTTGTGAAAAGTGTGAGGTCTGTAACTAGTTTTTTTTTTTTTTTTTTGCATGTGGATGTTCACGTATTCCAGTACCCTTTGTTGAAATTAAATTTTATTTTTACCAAATAAATATATGTAAATAGTTTAAATATAAATCATAATTTTTTCCATTGCTTCTTCTGAAATGTATCTCCACTTTATGAATATTATTAATATTAATATAATATATAATAAATATAATACTGCTAAATTATTTATCAATTTCTGATGTTATTTATTCATAACAATTATCATTCCTTATGTAAATTCATTACAAATATATATTATGACTAGTAAATAGTTCCTGCAAAGCCAAATACTATACTTTAATAAATTTTCCTCTTTTGCATTGAAATTAGTATCTCCTAAAGTTATTAATTTTCCATCATATCTTGCAAATGCCTATCAGTATTATCTTTCTTTTTTAAATAAAGAACTGTTGAAACATACTGGAAAATACATCACTTCAATTTTTATTTTCCCTCCACAGGTCCTTCACTCTCATGCTTCAATGTGTACATACTCTGTTGGGTTTTTTGTTTTTTGCTTTTTAGGAAAAAATACAAATGTCATTGGAAATCCATATGCAATTGAGTGAATTTTGGCAGAACATATCTTATTTCATAGTCTCCCTCAATCCTATATATCCACCAACCCCAACAATGTACCTATATACATACCATATTCACAGATAAAATTGCTGTGGATCATAGCTTCATATTTTGGCTGTGATTCATGTTTAATTATATTAAAACAAGGCTTATATATTTTCTCTGACAATATCCTCTCATGCCTTCAAACTACTTATTGAATTTTAATTACATATTTAATTGTTTAGGACTAATGTCTGTGTTCTCAGCTTCCTCCTTTTTCTAATCATTTGAAGACAGTACTTGGTATATGGTAGATTTGCAGAGCTTATTATAGACTTTAATGACTTTTACAAATATATATATGATACACACATCATGTAATCACTTTCCTAATTGAGATGTAGAACACTTCCTCCACCCCAGAAAGTTCCATCCAGCCCCTTTCCAGTCAATCCTCATGAGCAAACTGGGAGTTACCTAGGTAGCAACATTTATATATCACTTTAGTTTACATAAACAAAAAGACAATCAAGACAACATTACTGAATCCTTTCTGCAATGTTTCAGCCAAAGCTAATTTAAAGTGATTATTCTTTTTTGAATCCACATTTTCAAGGAAAGATAAATAAATAATCATTGGAAATCCACATACAATTGAGCACATTTTTTGTAGAATTTAATATAAAATGAAACCGGCTTCAAAAACTTTCCCTTTTTGTTGGGAATGAGAGTAGGTGAGAGGACAGTGTTAGCTCAGAAAACATTCATTATTGTTCAGTATGCAGAGCAGCAGGGGAGGGAAATTAAAGCAGAGGAGTGGAGAAGAACAACAGCAGTAACCGTGCAAATCAGCAACCCTCCTTAGTGGAAGTGGAAGCACCCAAGGGGAATAGCATTTTAGAGTGTTCCACCTTCTTGATCTTGCTGCACTCTGTGAGAAAATACAGCAAAGCAAATATGCTGCTAGAAACTGAAGGAAAAATAGGTAAATAACTAACTGAAATAGAGCCACCCTGCTGCATTGATAAAGGGGGCTGTTCTTGGATTTACTGGGGCTTGAAGCCTATTTTACATATTAGTTTCCTCACATTATCAAGATAAATATCTTTAGTCCAAAGACAAAGCGATTTCCCAAAAAGTGTCAAATAGTTTAATAAGCAAAAAAGAACAGAAATTGAATGAAAGAAGTAGCAATTACTTGTCAGCTAATACTAGGTAGGCATTGCACAAAATCCCACTTCCTTAGCTATTAATATTTAAACTTGGCAAGCACATTACAAGAAAACAATGAAGCAATCTGACAATTTGGCAAGCTCCCCCACCTAAAGATTTACAAAAACAGAGAACGAGTAGAATATGACATTTGGCGATTGCTGTTTCTGAACTGAACTGCTAGTACTTCCAAAGCAAGTAATTTCTCAGAAAGCAAAGCAGAAAAAGCAAGCAAACAATAAAAATACCAGTGATGAACCTGTAAACATAAGCTGGTTTTTGAACTGAAATATAGGGGCCTCCGTAATGGAAGACAAATTTGGACTGAATAATACGGGAATGAACTCAAATCGTTACTCCAAGTCTATCTGAAGCAAACGTAAAAATTCATTATTCATTTTTGAAAAAACATGAAGTTCTTAGTTCCAGCTGGGACCAGAAGTTGAATAGCCAAATCAGAGAACCAAAAGACATGAGGACTTTGTGATACACACACCTCTTTTGGAAGTGTGAAACAGGAAGTTTTTATGGAAGTATAATTAGTAATCATTTCAGTCTAGCCTTATCAAATTTAAGAAATGTAATACTGCTGATTAGAAAGTGAAAAATACTATCTTCTATTTCTAATAAACCAAAATCACTCCCAGAATCAATTATATATTATTCTATACAAGCCAAGCATGACTCTCTAAGAAGTAACATAGCTCTTATGTGTATTAGAACTGTGTAGTTTTCTCTGCATCACTGTATACCTAACGTCTAGTACCGAGTCCCGTACATAGCAGGTGATCAACAAGTTCTTACTGAATAAATTAATATCACATAAATGCATTTCACCATACTATGATCAAACCAAGTCTTAATGATTCTTAAGAACCTTACATAGAAAATACATCAAAGTAAACACTCTGACTTGGGGTGCGTGTATACATACACACACACATATATGTGTGTGTATATATATATGTATATGTATGTTTTGTTTGAAATATAGGGAAAAAGAACAGAAATGAAAAAAATATTTTGAATGTCAGAAGTCCAAAAACGGGTTCCATTTTTGAAACTAAAAAGTGAGACACTTTGTAAACTTAGAGATACACCTTATTTCTAAAACGACATCTACAGCAGTGAAGATTGTAATAAGTCCAAATTAGTTACGATGAAGTCATTAACTGTTGAGAAGATACAATCGAGTTTTGTGTACCAAAGCAACATTTGAAATGGTCAAAAGTTATAAATATATTCAACACAAAGAGAAATAGAACATAAACTAAAAATTGAGTTAAGTGTTTATTACTCATTTGATTTCCTAGGGAAGGCACCAATCTGTGTCTAGGCATTTAGATTTTTTTCATCTTGCTCTAAATCAAATATTCTCTTAAGTTTAATAAGCAAATTTAGATATTTGCTAAAATTTAGGTACATATATGCTTAATTTTGTTTTGAGTATGTTAGTAAGACTTCTGCCTAAGGTTTTAAACATATGGGGAAGTTTTTTTCACTTTAAAAGTAAATTTACGCATGCAATAGTTCTTACTTGTCTATATTTCTCAGGGCAGAGCTTTATTCGCCACCACGCCACTGTTTCTGAATTGGTTCCTCCCCGTTATCTTCAGTTTAAAAATACATATTATGACAGTGCTAAGAAATTTTACTAAGGAAAAAAATCTCTTTAACAAGTCTTTAAAAACTACTGATAAAATCTGTGTCACTATCTTTATGTAAACAATGAATTTCAAAGGTCTCCTATTCTAAATATATACCACTGAGAGATACAACAGGTGTTTTCTGAAAGCACTTCAAAGAATTAATAGGAATTTCTTTTCACATCCAAAGGAATAACAGGAAGGCTGTGATGTAGGAGCATCTGCTTTAAACTACTTTCATCAACATAAATTCCAAAACCGAAGTCCCTGGAGAATAATATTTATAATATTTTAAATTTTAAAATGCTTAAATATTTGAAATTTTGCAGAGAATTAGAATTCTAAAAACAAAAATGATGTATTTCACCATTCAGTTTTCTTTTTCTAAATGATGAAATATCTCAAATATATGAAAATTACATAAAATTTAAGACAAACTTTGCCATAATTGCTCCATTTTAGCTTAAGCAATAAAACACTAAATACTGCATAATTAGTTAAAGCCCAAGGTAATCTAATTGTGGTTAATTTTATGTGTCAATTTAACTGATCACTGGATGCCCAGATTAAACATTATTTTGGGTGTGTCTGTGAGGGTGTTTGCAGATAAGATTAGCACTGGAGTTGGCGGACTTTGTAAAGGACATTGCCCTCCCCGATGTAGTTGGGCATCATTCCACCCTGTTGAGGGTCTAAATACAAGAAAAGGAAGAGAGAGGAGAAATTCACCCCCTTTTCTTCCTGCCTGCCTGCTTTAGCTGAGAAATCTCATCTCATCTACTCAGGACCTCAGACTGGGAAATACACAATAGGCACCCCACGTTCTCATAAAATTATGCTACTGGTTCTCTTTCTCTGGAGAATCCTGCTTAAACTAATTCACCAAAATTGACCACTATTGTGAATGTAGTATGAATACATTCCAGACTGCTTTTTACATTATTATTATATATTACAATTTATTTAACAAGCTGCTATTTTATGATTCAGGACTTTAAATAAATAAAATCAAGTTATATATATCATTTTGTAACTTTCAAAAATCCAGTATTGGCTTTGAGATTTATTCATGCTGTCATATCTTGATTTAGTTAATTTATTTTAACTGCACTAGATAGCACATTCTCATATAAATATGCATAATCTATTAGTTCATTCCCTTACTGAGGGATACTTAGATTGTTTTTTGTTTTTTAAAATTATTATTATTATAAGCAATGCTGTAATGAATATCTTTGTAAATAACTTTGGTGCCAAGAATGATATTCAAAATATTTAATATTCAAAATAATTGGATACTACCCAGTAAGAATACATGCTTCACCACTCAGACCTAGCTAGCCATAAAAAGAAAACGTATTATAACAGAGTGTACTGGCTCAATATCAGCCCTGATTTATGGAGTATGGACAGATATTTCTCTAGAATAGATATCCGGAAGTTAAATTGCATAATCAAAATCTCTAAAATTTTCTAATTTTTACTTACTGCCAAACTGTTATTTTAATTTCCATGTCCATGGTAATTAGTAAGATTAAACATTTTTAATATGTTTATTACCCAATAAATATATGTTTCTTCTTCAAACTGCTTACTCATAAATTTCATCCATTTTGCTCTTCATTGTCATTTCTCTATTGATTAGTAAGAGCTCTTTATATTTTCTCACTAAAAGTCTTTTGCAGATATTTCCACCCAGATCATTATTTTTCATTAAACTCTGTCATGGTATCTTTTATTCTATAGAGATCGCACTAGATCTTCTTGCATTTTTTTATCAAAGTGACATATTTCTCTTGTTTAATTTGTTCTTCATTGTATAGGTCTTCTTCTAAGATACATACTTAATTTTTAACATACTCATGTAAACAAATTTTTGTCTTTAAAACAATTCATTCCAAACTTCTCTTAAATCTGTTTATTTAAGTTTATACTGTCATACTTTTTGTTCACACTGTCAAATACTTTTCCTTCTCACAATTTCGGACTACATTTTCTTCAGCATTTTCCAATTTACTCTTATCTGATTTCTCTCCTTAAGTTCCTCATGATTTCTGGTCTTAATGTTTTTTCAGAATTGCAGTGGACATATTTTCCCTGAATTCTAAAATTTTTGGCTGCAGTTAAGTAACTCTGGGCTTAGTCCATTATCTTAATCTAACCTCTCTTAATTTTGCAAAAACATTTTTGAATGCAAAAAACACTAACTGGCAAAAAAAAGTCCACACCTGGGAGCTATTTAAAGAAAACAACAGCAAGGTGTAGACTTAAGAAATGTGATTTCTCCATGAGGCAGATTAAACATGCGAAGATTAAGGGCAACACTAAAGAGAGAAAATGGAGAGGAAGGTGGAAAAGGCTGGAGGAGTCAACAAACTGTGAACAAGACTGACCTTGAACAAAGGGAAGAAAGGAGGAAGGTTAAATAAAAGAATCCCCAACAGTGTGCAAGTTCAAAAAAAAAAAACCTTGGCAGGGCTTTTGGGGAGTCCTTACATATGCCTTGGTATCCCTGTGTGATCACTGACTGACTGGGAGTAGCCCATGTGACATGAAGCTTCACAACAGGCATGAAATTGTGAGATGCTTGAGTCCCTAGATTAAAATCTTTGCAACTGGAGGTCTGAGAGGCACATTCTCACTGCGGCCAGGGTGATATATAAGTTTTCCATGTTTTATTAAGAGTTATGTTATTTGAACTTCATCAATTTTCATTATGTTTTCACTTATTTAGCATGTAACCTTCAGAATGGCAGGCATTGTGGCCAATATATTTTGAACAACACCTGCAGGCTCTTGGTCATTCATTTTACTGTAAATATACTGATTATTACTAATTTAAAATAACAATAATCCTATTGCTATCATTTCATCCAACTGAAATTTTGATAGTACAGAACTGTCAATTGTATTTGTTGTTTATAAATACTGGGAGAACAAAAGGGTTTCTTTAATTCTCTCCATTAACATGCTACATGGATATAATCTTTTCAACACATTCAGTCAAAAAAGTATATCAAAGATCAATAAATAAACAAATTACACATGCAAAAAGGCATATTGGCCAGTAATACTCATGATCAGTACTTTTTCTAAAATTTCCAAGGACTAATTTTATAATTGTCATAAAATGTTCTGTAAACATTTTCATCAGATTTTTCTGTATTTATTTTTTTCTCTTTCATCATTTTCTCATAATTCTTTTCTCTTATGACCATATTACTAATTTATTTAGGCATACTTAATTCAACTAGTTTTAAATTTTCAGTTAAGGCCTCATTTCTTCTCATACTTTTATGTTCTTTTCTAAAACTGCTATAATTTCAGGGTTTTGGTATTATGCTTTTATGAGATACATATGGTATTCCAGGTACAGTCTGCCCAACAGCGGAGACAGGCAAGCAATTGCCTCTCCTCTTGGTTCATGACAGGATGCCTTTTCAACCCCAAATCACATAGCAGTTTTTAACTGGCAGCACAGACTGCAACTCACATCTAATGTGCTATCCACAGTCACTTTTCTCTTCACCCCTGTCCCCTTTGGATATCTAGACATTGTAGAGAAATCTAACATACTTTTATTATTTCTCATTGAGCTTATCTCACTTAACAAATGCCACTCTTTATACAGTTAGCAACCCGTGTGTGGAATCTGAATTTACTTTCTCTACCTTAACTCTTGCTTGTAATTTAAAGCAATATTAGTATATTTATGAAAATATTATAGCTGAGTATATAGTAGGCTTTGCTAATAGTCAATAAATGCATGTGGAATTAGTAATATTAACATAGGGACTTCTTTTCATCTTGATCTTTAATAAAAATGTGACATTACATGTTATGTGGCATAAGCTATACTGAAAACTTAAGTATATCTTATACTGTGTAGTATTTCTTAATTTTAAATGTATACCCATTAAACAAACCAGAAAATATAGAAACCACAGACAAATATACACAGAAGATAAAACTGAAAATAACTCTAAATCCTAAAAATATTTACCCATCTGTGTTTGCCTATATATATATATATATATACACACACATACATAACTGTATACAAACTGTAGTCACGTTTAAATGCTTTATATATGTATATATATACATATATATACCTACATGCAGCAATTATCCATACTTACCATCATACTTTTGAGCATTATAAATATTTATATATTTAAGCATATATATGTATATGTGTGTGTGTATATATATATATATATATATAAATAAATAGATATGTGTGTGTGTATATAGCAATCCTACTAGTATCATTTCCTACAGAGTGAAGTTTTTGGATTTCTGAACAGATGTAAGAGAACACAACCTGAGCATTTTTGCCTAACTCCTGAGTGGCCTTTTTATATGCTTGCTAACATCCCATTACTCCCTTCTTTTAGACTGTCTGTCTCAGGAAGCCAACTTGAAAGAATTAAGGCTCCACACTTTTTGCCCAAGAACCTGCATATTCTGCTTGATATCCAAAAGGGGTTATCATGTACAGAACAATTAGAAAATGACATTGTCTTAATTTTATCCTGGAAGTACTGGGACAATGACCTTCTCACCAAGCTAAAGTGAAGCTTGACAGAAACCCCTAAAATATTCCTTAAAATGTGGGCCAAAAAACTTGAAAGAGACCATTATGTTTCTGGAAAGCCTCAAACTAGAATATCAGGTATCTCAAAATCATCATATTCAAGTACTAGGAGGGCCCTTAGATATGAACTAGTTTAATCATTCATTTGACATGGAGGAAACCAGCGATGGATTAGAGAGTGTTAAGGCCTTTATCAGAATCACATAACTGGTATGGAGTAGAGAGCATTACCCAAGCTGCTCACTCTGGATTCTCTTCTTTCATTGGAGGTCACAAACTGGAGCTCCTATTCCACTTGCAGACAGGTTTATTTGGCTGGTGGTGTTTTCTTTTTCTAACAAATTGAATTATATGCTAAGATTTAGATACTTAAAGATGAAAATCTGGAAAAAAATGAGAAAGTCTAGCAACTATGGACCCCAATTTCTAAAAAGGTCTCTGGTTTAATTAGTGCTCCCAACTTCAGAAGAGATATGCCCTTCTGAATACATGGCTGTCCCCATCAGGCCTATTTGATTCAGTTGGGTCACATCTGTCATCACTGCAGACATTTAAGTCTGTGACTTGTATACTATTCCAAGTGGCTTCCCTGCCATATTAAAGTGAAGATGAACTTCAGAAGGAAAGTGTGTTTCCTATAACATGATTCAGATCATCAACTCACTTTCCAACTGCTTTCGTGGTGGTAGGATTTTTGTAAGTGTCCTACTTCTGAAGTGCTCCAGGATTGAAACAATACAGTGTATGTCGTCTGTGTTCACTTAATATATTTTTTCCATGAGTGGAATCTAAACTAATCTTACTAGATGGAGTACCTTTCATGCTATACTAAATGAAGTTCAGGGACTTCCCTGGTGGTCCAGTGGCTAAGACTCCATGTTCCCAATGCAGGGGGCCCAGGTTCAATCCCTGGTCAGCGAACTAGATCCCACATGCCACAACTAAGAGTTTGCGTGCTGCAACTAAAGATCCCACACACCGCAACTAAAAGATTCCGCACACTGCAACGAAGACCTGATGAAGCCAAATAAATATTTTTTTAAATATTAAAAAATAAATGAAGTTCAAAACCACTGTTATCCCAAAGCAATAATAGAAGAATTTTCCTGTCACGGCCCCATGGTCATTCAGTCTCTTTTCTGATTCCTAGCTTTTTTTTTTCCTTTTCATTTAAGTAAGATTCTAGCATCTTTGTACATGATCCTTTGTCGTTACAAATACTTAATGTTTAAACTATTAGTTTTCAACATCCCTGTTTCATAGGAGACGTCACTCTCTCACTAGGAGTAAGGAGAAGGAAAGTGAATCATAGCACTTAATGTCTTCTTTGCTTAACACTCCAGTGGTGACCCTAAGGTCCATTTCTCAGAAACTTCCCTCTTGAAAGTCTCTGAGGATTGGCGTCGCAGAAGTTATTCATATTCTAATCAGTTTTCACCCACAACAGAGGCAAAAATGTTAGTTACTTGCAGCTAGGATTGCTTTTATGACATAATTCTGGCCCATGATTTGTAAGCAGTATTTCCTGGATGAAGTTTCTAAGAGATAGATCTCACAACTGCCATAATGTCTAAAATGAAAAAAAAAAAAAAAGTGGGTCATATCAAATGTTGGCAAGGATGTGGAGCTGTGGAACAGACACTCAGTGGGAATATACATTGGTAAAACTTCTTAGGAAAACTGTCCCGCAGCATCTACCAATGTTTACCATTAAGTATGAATTAGGCCTTCCACTCCTAGGTATATCCCCAACAGAAATGCATATGTCTGATTATCAAAACACAAACACACAAGACTATTTATAACACAATTCATAGTAGTCCAATACAGAAAACAACCCAAATGTCCATCAACAGTGAAATGGATAAATTATGAATAATCATAAAATAGAATACTGTACTATAATGAGAAAAAACAGGCTACAGCTATACCCAACACAGGACGAATATCAGAACTATAATATTTAGTAAAAGATATCAGCCATAAAAGAGTACTAACTGTATAATTCCATTTACATAAAGTTCAAAATTATGAAAAACTATGCTATGCAGTTAGAAGTCAAGACAGTGACTGCCACTGTCTGGAATGGAAATGGGGATCTTTGCAGGGGTTGGTAATGTTTTAGATCAATCTGGCTGTTGGTCACACAGGTGCATTCAATCTATGAACATTCAACTATCCGAGTGCTTAAGACTAGAATTATGTTATACTTGAAGTTTACTGAAAGAGAGAAAGATGAAGAAAAAGAGAAGAAGCAAGAGAGAGCTGAGAGTGAGGGAGAGGGAGACCATAGCTGGCAGGGTCCTTTTTTCCCTCTGGTCCTACCAGACTATTTCCAGCTGAAACACAAATGAGTTATGGATGTGTAACAGTCATAAAGAGACCATGAAGATAAAACCTGTGACCCAGAGAGACAAGTCGGTGAAGACAGATAAAGTACCCAGGGTCTCTGATCTCTGATGACATCATTGAACAACTGTGCCAACGCTGGACTCTGATTTCCGGACTTCCTGTTGCCCAAGGCAAATTAACTCTACTGTTTTTGATGTTATCTGTCAGATTTTTTTTTCTTGGCTGCTTTCACATGCAATTCCTATAGCTATTACACAGTTTTATTCTAATTTTTAGCAATTTTCTTTCAAGTTAGTAGTCCCATCACATGTAAATTTAACCCAAACCACTAAATGGCCAGGTTTAGTGGTTTGGGTTAAATTTACATGTGATGGGACTACTCCTGGCCATTTTTGGTAATCCAAGAGAGATTCTAATGGTGGAAAATGCTTAAGTTCAAAATAAGGTATCGTTAAAGACAAACTGGTTGGGGTTCAAGATGGCGATAGAGAAGGATCTGGGGCTCACCTCCTCCCACGGACACAGTGAATCTGCAACTACGTATGGAACAATTTCCTCTGGGAAGAAAACCTAAAACCTGAGCAACTCCTGTGCCTCTAGAGAAGGCCCACATCCGGGTGAGTAGGGGAGGCTGGGACACAACCCACATCGTAAACTCCTTCCCCTGCACAGTGACCCACCGATGGGAGGGGACTCAAAACCCCCAGCTTCTCCCTGAGGAGCAAAGGGCTTGAACCCCCCCAGCAGGTGCGCCAACTTTTAAGACCTGCACCTGAGAAATGAGCCCCCCCACAAAGTGAAAACCAGTCGGGCTCATGTCCCCGAGACCCACTAGGCTGTGACCATCGGAGAAAGGCTCTCAAAGTGCTGGTGCGGGGACTCACCTGCCCTCGGGCGCAGGCAGAGGCGGCTGCACATCCAGAGGCATCAAACTTGCTGTGAAGGAGGCTCCTTTGCTCATCTTCAAGCCCGGCCTGAGGGGCGGACCTGTCAATAGCCCACAGCCAGGGTCCTGCTGCCGGTGGCCACCATCTTCACGTCTCCCTCTGTCAGCGGGCACCATCTCTTTTTTTTTTTTTTCAAAACTTTTTTCCTGTGGGCGCCATCTACACACCCACTTCTACTTCATTCCAGTCAGCAGGCGCCATCTTTGTGCTATGGCTGGTGGACATCATCTTTTTTTTCTTCCTTTTTCCTTTCCTGGGCAGGTGACATATATCCTCTCACTCTGCCTTCCTCCCGCCGGTGGGCGCCAGCTTCCCGCGCTCCTCTGACTGAGCGCCCAAGTCTCGCGGCAGGCGGCTCTTCTGCGTGACTTGACTGGTAACCCTGGTTTCTGCGACTGCCGCCCGCGAGACGCTCCTGGAACCCTGGACTCTGGAGGCTGAGGCAGCTTGTGTTCCTGGGTCCCGCAGGGCTGTAACAACCAGAGACACCGTTCTGGGCAGGCCGCCCCGGTAGAGCTCAGCACAGACAGCGGGCTGAGATGCACCCCATCTTTCAGTGAAATTGTCCTATTCGTTTATCCTCACAGCTGCAGCCTGAGGGGCGGCTTCTAATTAAACACGTACTAAGGGCGACTGTGAGCCTTTCTAGAGAGCTTGGAGGCTGTTTGCAGCTCTCTCACAGCTGCGCTCCCAACCGCTATTATCTTTTAGAGGAGCTTGTGTTCCCGAGTCCCACGGGACAGGAATCACTGCAGACAGTTTTCAGCGCCCCCAGGGCTCGGCACAGACAGCTGACTAAAATACGCCTGTCTTTCTAAGAAAGAGGCCTGTTTGCTTGTGAGGAGCTCCGGCCTGAGGGCAGCTCAGGTCAGATGCGAGCAGAGGCTGCTGACAGACGCCGCCATCTTGGCGGCCCCTTTGCCCCCGTAGTTCGCCCGTGTCCGGCACACGGGAGCTTCCACGCTCCTCTGGAACCCTGGTATTTGCCGCTGCCGCACACGGGGCATCTGCAGACAGCCTGGCTCCGGCGGCTTCTGCGCGCGGGCCCACAGGACTGTGTATGTGCGCTTCTTTAAGAGCTGCCGTCTGAGGCTGGGCTTCCAGTCAGCCGAGTCGGTGCGGGCTGAGACCTCCCCTCCCTTCAGGACGCTGACAGGGCTGGGGCAGAGCCTCACCCACTGGGAACCGCGAAAAATAAAATAGGCTGCTGGACGGTCACAAAGCCTGAGAGACAACCGAGAGCCGGGGCAGGGCTGCAGGATAAAGTCCATCTACACGAGGCCTCTCCTTCCAGACCAGCAAGGTGGCTGCTTCACTTAATGCACGGAAACCGGCACCGAGAGTCGAGGAACATGAAGAAACAGAGGAATATGTTCCAAGATAAAAGCTGAGGAAAAAAACTTAATGAAAAGGTATAGTTTAATTTTTTTTATTATTCATGCTTTAATTATTGGCAAAGGTGTCTGATATTTTTGGTAAAAACACAAATATGCTCGTGTTTGCAGAAAGACTAGATTGTTTTGCATCCTCCTCCCATCTTTGATGTGCCCTTTTGACTCTCCTCCACTTACCTGAAATAGAATTAATTATAATCAGTTGTTTCAGTCCATTCTTCACAGTAGTTCATGAGGTCTTTGAATGTAAGCACCTGGTTTTAATCTCAGCACTTAGCACTGTTTTGCAAAGGAAAGACATATTACATATATATTTGCTATGTGTTGCATGAATGTATTAGGAGTAGATTTTAAAGCCATGTCGTATTTGGGGTGTATAATGGGTATATGTCATTTTTTTGCTGCTGATTATTAATTCCCCCTTTTCTTTCGTAAGAGTCTGCGAAGGTTTTTCTATAAAAGGCCAGGTGATACATATTTTCAGTTTTGTAGGCCAAATGGTTCAGGGCACGATTATCAACTTTGCCTTTGGAGCTGGAAAGCAAGCCATAGACATTTCATACACGAATACACATAGCTATGCTCTAATAAAACTTATTTAACAAAAAAAGAAAGAAAAAAAAAGCAATGATCTGGATGTGGCCATGGGCCACAGTTTGCCAAACCTTGTGTTTGAACTTGTAAGTAAAATTTCAACTGCTTACTCTTACTAATGAAGCTAAAGGGATCAGAAACTTCTACTCCATTCTCTAAGATAAATGGAAAGGGTTGAGTTTACAGAACGTTGCCAGAGTTCATCTGGATTTTGAATCTGGAGCAAGTGATGCAAGGAATTAAAGAAAGTAGGAAGCCCTTCATTGTAACAGTGGGGCGTGCTGACCAGATTTTTCCTGCCTTAACATTATGGTACTCTGGGCTTCTCACATTTCTGGAGCTCTGATCCTTTTTAAGTGAGTTTAACAATGCAAATTTTATATAAAATCTAAATTTTTAGATTGAAAAATTAAGAAAAGCATAGGGGCCTTACTACTGGCTGATCCATTTAGACTCAGCATGAGTTTACCATTCACACCCCACTGCCTTCCCTATTATGAAGCTTAGTGTCAGTTGCCGTTTTGCATCACATATATGCTGCTGTTTTTCTTAACGTAGAGTTCTTCACTCATTTATGTTCCCTCCCTAGTGTGTGTGTAAATCTGAAGGTTCACCTGTTGAAATAGGTCATCATAATATACCTTTATTTTTAAGGTGATGCCATATCTAGAGCACTCTTGTCTGAATACAATTTATAAGTGGTCTTCTTAACCCAAGTTAAACACAACAATCCAGAAATGAAGGTAAATCATGTTCTATACGCACGGAGTATGTGGAATGTCTCATTCCATACATTCTGAGTAGGGATATATGGCTTTTCTTTTAACCATAACCATAAAACAATGGGCTTTAATAGTTTAGGGACAAATAACTCCACCCCTTTATCTCCCCTACCCACCCCACCAAATTTCTCAGAAATTGTGGTTCACCATCACATTGTGTACTTTTCAATTTGGATCTGATATTTCTGGACACAATTTCAGTAATCTTACACATCCTCCTATCTGGAGTAACAAAATACTATTAGATAGAGCCCATTATTAAGCAAACTATTTCTCCTCTATTTTTCCTCTCTGAGGAGGGAGCTCCTTCATGTAACACAACTGGCTCTTCTCTTCCTTTTCACTCCCTCTGTCCTAGAGGAGTATATTTAATTTTCTGCTTTGAGGGTTGTGGAAGATTGTAGGAATGTGCGTACCAGTCCCAGCATTTCTGGGAGCAGGGCTTTCCTCATAAAGTTTTCTGTCTTTCCTACTCTGCAATTCTGCAAGTTTACAAGGGACGGCCTGGGATTGTCAACTCCTGTTTCTGGGAGGGAAATCAGCCTAAGCTAGAGGTACTGTGTTAGAAATCTCATTTTTCTCCAAATTTAAAAACACATTTTCCAATATCAATTCACCAGCAAGAAAAGGATATGTTTTGACCCCCATCTGCATAACTCCTTTGTCTTATTTTAAAATACATTCAGAAGCCAGACCGGGAGGGTGGGTCATGTCACTGGACACCCTCAGGATCACCACCACATGTGAGAAACAAATTATTACCCAGAGTGTTACTTGGAGGCCTCATCCCTCCACATTTTTCACTATTAGTCAATTTGATCAACAGGATTTGATTTAATCCTGACCCAAGTAATCAATGCAAATATCTGTCGTTAAGCTTACCTCCATGAGAAGCCACTGCTCTGTGTTAGGTCAGCTCTCTCATTATAACTATTTATTTAGGGGCAACAGTTTACCAGTTACAAGACCATTAGTCTTTTCAGAAAACAGCAAAATTGAACCACGTTTTGTTTTGTTCCTAAGTACCATTACATTTAGCATTTAAGGAGCTACATGTGATTTCTGGTCACTGGAGCAGGTATTTAAGGCCCTCAGTTTGAAAACAGCACAAATACATCACTATGCCCTTTTCATTAAACAGGCAAAAGGGACAATTTGGTTACACGTATCCTCAAAGCCATCTTATATCTAACATACGTCAAAGAGCTCCAGGAGCCCCAATCAGAAATTCATCTCTACCCAGCTAATAGCCCTTTCTTACTGCTTTTCTTGTCAGTGAAAAGATTCTTTTCTCATTCCCATATTACATTTTTAGAATTGATATTTCACACTTCGCCCTCTGGAACTAGATTTTGGTGATTAATATGGGTACACTAAGAATTAGTAGTCAGCATGCATTTCATTTGTGGTCCCTAAAAATCATAATTATCTGATGCATGATACAGACTACATCTTAGCAACTGCCAGGCTATTAATAAGGGTAATGGGTTGTTACACATTACAGAATAATTTTATCTTAATTTTTGAAGTGCAGGTTTATGTTTTAAATATTAAGAAAAAAAGGAAGGAGAAATAACATTACTTAACAGAAAAAAAAGAGAATGAATGTTTTATTGCTTGAAAGAGATTATTGTGGCTGTCTTCTAGTAGCTTATACTACTAGAAGTATAACGAAATAGACTATTCTGGAAAGGAAGAGAAACGTGTAGTTCAGTGCGACACTCTAAAATAGTAACCACTTCTTTATTTTATATTCAAATTATATACTCAAAATGTGAAAAATAGCATAAATAAGTTAATTTTAGGAATTCTAGGTGTATTACCAATTTAAAAATCTGATTCAAAATAACGTTCTTCTATTTTCTAGCATTCTTTTAAATATGCAGTTATTTTCTGTTTCTAAACTTGATGTTTGGGTAAAAACGTAGGGCCCACTCCAATGCTATTGATTCCTGTCCTTTTCATTTTTAAAAAATAGTTCATGAATTCTTAAAATCTTATTTTTCCTAAGCCATAGAAAATCTGTCATGGATATCTTATTTCAAAGGGGTAAATGCAAAACTAATGATAAATGAAAATTGTTTGAAAGCATAAACCCAAAGCATGGCACAGGAGCAGATTCTTATTAAGACTGTTAGAAGACTAATAGAAATCCTTACTACAGGTCTCTCCACAAATACTATTCCCTCATTCATAAAATTTTTCAGAATTCCATGCACGCAGATTTTTATTAGTGACTTAACAGATAGAGAGCATTGTGCAGGGGGGAAAATGGCTGCCTTGGAACTGCTACCCAGAGTAAATATTTACAAACCTGCCAACCTGGCATTGATTTTTATAGAGTGAGTACAAACAAGAAATCTAAAGCCTGTCTTCTTCCTCTGAAGAAAAATATTTTCAGTGGAGAAGTTGACCAGTATATCCAAGTATAAAATGAGAGGTATGCACAGTGTTTTACTGCATTATATGGTAATCCCTCCACAAAAATAAAAAGATCTACAATAGAAAAAATCACAGATTTTGAAAGTTTTCTTTCATTATATATCTTATGTCATTTTTTATGTACACTAGATTATAAAATAGTCTATATATTATAGAAAATGTGTACTTCAAACTTACGAGTAAATACAGTCAGTTCTACAAATTCCATTTTACAGTAGTAATAAATGCCTACATGATTTACTGAATGTATATGAAGTAAGTAAACCCCAAAGAAGTCACTTAAAATCCTCCATTCAAACCTATAATTTTAAAAATCTGCAGTTACCTGTTAATATTCTTATCTTAATTTGATTCTTGCTCTCGGAAATTGAATGAGAGTAGATAGTCTTATGAGATTTTTCTTCTTGTCCAGAAACACCATCATACACAACACACATACAAAAATCAACTCCCGGTACCATTTGTAAGAAAACAGCTTAGGGAGAGCTAAAAAGTTTTAATTTCCCTGTGCCGCTATCAAGGTGCAGCTGTAGGAGCAACCCTGAGCCTTTGTAAAACCACTCAGCTTGCTTTTGTTTCCAGGCATTGGCAGAGCCTACTCTTCAGGGGAGGTGAATCTAGGATCATAAATGTGAAGTGCTGTTTTATGGATCTCTCCTGCGTTTAAGCAAGATTAGGAATCAACAAACTTTCATACATGCTAAGAGATATAACGGACTGGCACTGCCACATGGTGCGTCACCACAGATTTTACATACTTACCCTAAGAATTTATCAATCAAACAATATGTAGGAGTTTGCTTTGTAATTTAATTTTAAAGGATATTTAACAGAGGGTTGCTGCTGCTTCTCCCTTATGCCTAGCATCCAATCTGTTGGCATGTCTGGTAGATTTTACCTCTAAAATAACTTCTCCCTGCTATCACTACTACAGTATTAGAAATTGTGAAATCATTCCCTATATTCGTTTGCTAGGGCTGCCATACCAAAGTACCACAGATGGGTGGCTTAAAATACAGAAATTAATTTTCTCATAGTTGTTGAGGTTAGAAGTCCAAGATCAAGGTGTTAGCAGGTTTGGTTCCTTCTTCTTTCTTCTGCTTGCAGACAGCCACCTTCTCACTGTGTCCTTACATGGTCTTTCCTCTGTGCACATGGGCCTCTAAAGTACCTTTTTACCTGTCCACATTTCCTCTTCACCAAAAACACTAGTCAGATTGGATTGGGATGCACCTTAACAACCATTTTAACTTAAGCATCTCTTTAAAGGCCCTTCTCACCAAATACAGTCACATTCTGAGGACTTAGGGGTTAAGGGTTCAACATACCAATTTTTAGGAAACAAAATTCTGCCACAGACACTATCCAGTTTTCTCTTTATGCCAAACCCCTTTTCCAAACAAAAATTTCTCCTCTGTCAAGTACATTCCTGACCACATCATTCTCTTGCTGATTATCTTTCAATGAATTCCACTGTTTCCAAAGAGAAGTTCCAATGTATAGCTTGGCATTCATATCCTTCTATTTTCCAGCCTACCTTTCCAACTACAATATCATCTTTACATCTGATCTGCAAAACAACTAAAAGAATTGGTCTCTCTTCTACCCTGGAAGAAACATCTGATTCGTGATTCTGCTTAACACTGCTCCCTACTCAAATGCTGATAACTCCTAGACCAAATATTCCTTAATCCTTCTTTATAGGGGCTATCCATTGACTCTTGAGCAACATCCATATCCCCATTGTTTGGTAACAGTCTCCTGTATCTGTAATTCCACTCAGAGCCCCAAGAAGGTTTGTGGAATGTCTCTTCCCTATCTCTTAATATATGCAGTTAGGGTGGGCTGATCACAAACCTTCTCACCACAGGTGTGGGTGGGTACATGACTCAGGTCTTGCCAATGATTGTATTCCAACTCCCAGGCTACAGGTATTATTCAAATACAGACAATACATTTATCTAATGAGCACTAATCCTAGGACTTCTGCTGGGACACTAGAGAAAAAGGAACTCTTTTAATTGACGTTGTTAAACTAGCAAAAATAAACCTGGGCTGTCGGCACTTTGTCACTCCAGTGGGATAAATAAAAATAATTTAAACCCTGTAAATATTTTGGTTGAACTGCAGAGCATCAGTAATACAGAGCAATTTTAAATGCTACCAGAGGGAATATGTTATTTAGAAAGGTATGACAACTGGACTAACAGCAGATTTCTCATCAGAACAATAGAGACAGGGGAGTTATATCATCAAACATAAGAAAAAAAACTGTCTAGAATTTTATACAAGCTAAAGCAGGAGTAGAGAATAAAATTAAAAACTTGTCATACACATAATAGCCAAGGTAATTTACCATCCACAGACCTAAAAGAAATAACTACTAAAGGATGTGCTTTATTCAGAGGAAGTGATCCACAAGTTAAAGGAAAGAATGAAAGATAAAATAGTAAAAATAGAATTCAGTAAAGTATGTTCATAAGTTTAATGAATGTGCAGCTGAATATACGCACATCCTATGACCTAGCAATTTCTAGTTATATATCTAACATAAATGGACACGTTTTTATATAAATGCACAATAATGTTCAAACACTATTAATATCAAAAAACTCCAAATAAACCTAAGTGCACCCAGAGACAAATGTATAAATTGTGCTATATCTGTACAATGGAATATTACACATGCATGGGAATAAACTAATGATAAACATAATAGTATGGATGAATCTCACAGACACTATGTTAAGCAAAAGAAGTCAGCCAGTAAGGGGCACATACTTAAAAGATTATATTTGTATGGAGTTCAAGGATAGTTAAAACTAATTATGGAGTTGAGCAGTCCCAACAATGTTAACTTTGGGGGGCAGGTAGAAACTGGAAGGGAGCACAAAATATCTTGTAGGGTTCTAGGAATATTCTATTTCTTCACCTGCATGCTGGTTACACATATGTGTTCACTTCATGACATTTAACCAGATGTTTCACTTATTCTATGTGTGTAAGTCAAAGTGCTTTATGTTAAAATAACAAAAAAATATAGAAATAATCATTTAAAATATAGTAAAATCTGAAACTTCCAAACCTAGAGAGGAGTAAAGTAAGTTTGTAAAACTTAATCAGTTCAATAGAAAGCGAGTAAATAAGCAAGGCAAATAAAATATTTTGTAGGGGACAGTGATTTATTCTTATCCAGCAAATGTTTACAGAGCACCTACCAGGTTCCAGGAACTATTCTAAACACTGAGGATATGTATCAGGGAAAGGAAATAAAAAGCCAGAGGGAGGGAGTATCTATAACAAAGTGGGAAAAAACTCACTAAGTAGATGGCATTATACAAGTACTTGAAGAGGTGAAGTTTCAAATCCAAAATAAGATAGTACCAAAAAGAGCAAACAGCAAGTGCAAAAGTTCTGAAATGGTCAAGTTAGCTACACAAATCCAAAGGACAGAGGCAGATGAGTGTGGCTGAGCAGAGTGAGGATGGGCATACTGAAGCAGAGTGAGAATAAAAGCCAGATTATACAGGGCTCTGGAGGGAGCTGCTGAGAGAATGCACATGGGAAGTAAGAAAAATGAAAGATGGCTCTAAGGGTGTCAGCCTAAGGAAATGGAAAGCAGAGTTACCATTTACTGGAATGAGACATACTGTGGAAGAAGCAAATATGTCAGTAACGACAATAAATATAAATGGATTAAACTCCCTTGTTAAAAGAAAGAGTTAATGGATTTATTCATTTGACACATACAATATTCTTACCTATATGAATGTGTATATACTTCTGAGATAATTTATGTAAATGTATCTCTTTCCTTTAAACGTCAAGTTTCTTGAAATTTTTTTACGAGAGTCTCTTGAGGCAAGAGATATTTTATAACACCTTAATATATGCAAACAGTTTGTTGTATCTAATTCGGCAACAGAAACAGTTTAAATTTAGGGAGGCAAATTTATCTTTGTACTTATTTTGTTATGGTTTTTATAAGCGTACAATGCAATGTAATTCAGAAATGTCAAGTTAGTAAGCCCTTAGTAAATGTTTGAAAATGGCAATATTCTTCTTATTATTATTACTATTCATAGGTATAGCAGCTCATTCTCCTTGTACACATTAAAATCATAAGTTTCCGCCTTTATTATACTGAAACCTAGTACTAAAGATGAAGTAATCATCTCCAGCTACTTTGTATACCAAGAGTAGACCCATTTACTTTAGATCTACTTAGGTAAACAGTAGAGAAAAAGAGATTTTGAAGCAATGAAACTAAAACCCTTAGTGTCTGTTTCCTTTTGGGGGGCTTAAGAGAGGATGTTTGTGCTAGTTATATTTCTCAGTTCATGGCACAATAGCAAGCTGAAAGACCCTGTCTTTTATTCTCCATTCCCCACTCTCATTCCCCTTTCTGTTCCCTGGTAACCATTTTATTTCAGATTTCTGTCCCATATGTATATGTGTTCTTAAGAAGTTTGTATTAATGTGTTTTTTTTCCTCTGCAAGTGTTCTCACTTTACATAAATGGAATTGTGCCATAGATCTTATTGTTTTGTATGTTCTCACTTATCACTCATTTCAAGGTCTTTCTATGTTACTGTAGGTATGTACTTCACTGCTTTTAACTTCTGCTTAGAATTTATTGCAGACACAGTGTCCTACTCATGTCCTCTATTCTTACTGCATCAGTGCACATCTGTGAACTTGCAAATACCTGTACCTGCATTTCATTGCCTGAGGGCCTGGCCTCCAGAGACCATACTGCTGTCCACAGTATGCCCAAAGAGCTAAGGACATTATGCTTCTTGAAAGCAATCCTCAATGACCAGAGTTGGTGTATAGATTCTCCAGCAACCTCTTCTCTTGTCCGTATGGTATTCTAGGCCAACCTCCAGAGTTTCCCCAAATGGTTAAGCTTCAGTAGCTGGTTGTTGAATTAATGATTCATTCTTTATTGGCTGCTGCCTTCCCATTCATTTGGCACTTCTCTGCTCTCTTACTTGTTTCTTACACATCCCCCAAGAGTATCTTTGTCCCATAGTCTGCATCTAGGTGATCCCAAACTAAGAGAATATTCCATCCACTTCATTATACTAGCCTATTACCCTAGTGATGGATTCCAGTGATGAACTCCAGATAACTGCCTACTCAACACAATATAATAAGCGTTTTCAGCAAGTCCCCTTATTGACGTATGAGATAACTTCTCTGGGTCATATACAGTGGCAGGTTTGTTGGGTCGTGTGGCTCATATGTAAACAGACTAAGAACTGCTAGATTTCTCTCCAAAGTGATGCACATGGTTTTCTAAATACCCTCATCTTGGTCAACCCTACTTTATACATTTGTTAAGTGTTTGAAACTTATTGATGGTTTAGTTTGAATTTCTCTAATACTAATGAATTGGGATTTCTTCATGAGCTTTAGAAATCGGGATTTCTTCATGAGCTTCATGAGCTCCTGATCTGTGAATTGTCCAATCATATCCTTTTCCTATTTTTCTAATTCCATTCAGGACTTTCTTGCATTCTTTAAATCAATTTATCAAATTGAGACATTGCAAATATCATGTCTCAATCTATTATTTGATAACTTTGTGGATGGTATCATGTTTTGAACAGAAATCCTTAATTTTTCCCAGTTATTAATCTGTTATTTTCTCTGTAATATATGTTTTGTAGGTGTTGTTTAAGTAGCTCCTTGTCACTCCTAGGTCATAAAGGTATTCACCTAAATTATCTATTACCTTTAGAGTTTTATACTTCATATTTATGTCTTTAGTTCTTTGAGTCACCCTTGTTTATGGCTTTAAAAAGTTCCTAAATATTTTAATATATCTATACAGATTAACCAACTGCACATTATTAAAGGGTAAGTGCAAAATAAATGAGAATCAACAGCAACAGCATAACTTGTTCTCAGTACTTCAGTGAGCACAGCATTTGAATAACTCTTGTTCCTCTCTGAAGGCCACAGTTCTGAGCTTAAGGTATGCCAAAACTACTAGATGACATTCTTGTTTCCCTGGTTTTCATCCGTGATGCTAGGTGAATTACACTCTTAAAAAGGATACTTTTTCCTTTGACAAATTTGGGGGTTCTGCATTACACATTTTGACTATTTTTTCTCTATTGCCTCAAAAGGAGCAACTAGCTCTCTTTCTGATATTCCTCTGACGTGCAAACTATTTCCAAACGAAAAGAATGAGCTTTGTCACTTGCGTTCATTGGGTGAGACCATCAGACCATTTGGGCTCTGGAGGTGTCCCACAGAGCACGAGATTCCCACCTCTGCCTCCACTGCTGATTTTGTGGGACTGTTGAGTCTCCTCCATTTCCAAATCTATAGTTTCAATGACAGAAAAAACAGACACAGCCTCCTGAGCAACCTGTTCTTTTAGCTTTCATGGAGTTAACCTCAGTCTGTTTCTTTCTGTTAAGAGAAATAAATACTTTTCACAGATTGATTATAAAGAGCTAGAATCTTCTTTCAGACATCCTACTAGATTTCAAGATACATGAGTCAGGATATAGCAATAAATAGTACACAATACAATGATACAAGCTTGAAATTGTAGGATTGTTTAGCGTGCTTACTATGGATGTTTTTATTCTTTTAATAATATATATGAAACAAAACAACAGATAGTTAGAAAGTTAATATTCAGAATTACATTTAAGTACTGGATGGAAAGTTAATCCTCACCTACTCAAATCCATCAAATTGGGGTTATAGTGAGAATCACTGTGGGAGCTTATTAAAATAAAGATTCTTGACCACCAGCACTAGAGATTCTGATTCAATCAGGGCCTTTGTTGGAGACTAGGGTTATAAACCAGCTAAGTTTGTTTATCTAGTCAGTGCAAACCACTCATCTTATAAATGAGAAAACACCAGTTAATAAAATATACCCTATGGCAGGACTGCTAATTGCCTACTCAACACCCTTTCTGTCTTTCTTCCTCACTTGCAGGCAAAACACTTTATTTCTCAGTCTCTACATGCAAGAGTCATGATGTGACACAGTCCTAGTCAATGAGATGTAACAGAAGCTTCTGATACAGCTTCTGAAAAAAAAATCCTTGAAACATTACAAATTTTGGCTTGTTAATCTGATTTTCTTTTCCCATATTTCTTTTTTTTTGTCCTTTTTACCATGAACCCTTCTTTCTTTTCCTGCTTGGAACATAACTGATGGTGATAGATCTAGCATCCATCAAATGAGCATGAGAATGAGCTCTAAACTATATGCCAAACTGACAGACAGGAGTCTTGGCGCCTGATGACATAATGATGCTACTATAACAGACATGGACAGTCTACTTATATCAGAGCCACAGATGACCACAATTTCTCTTTGATATAGACGTTTATAATTTCCTTTGTGAAATTATACATGTGCCTGTGTAGGCATTTGTGCGTATGTTGTATATGGACACATAGGCAGACACATAAATATACAATCAGTGGACTAGAGCAAAAATCATGAGTACCAACAGAGCTAAAACATAAACTTCCATGACCCTTTATCTAGGGACTAAGACAGAGGTGGATGAGGGACACTGTATTAGTAAAATTTCTGGTAGTTGCAAATAATAGAAAGGCAATTAAAAGTTGTCTTTCAAGGATGAGCTCGTTTAAGTCATGGCTTGATTTAAGATCTTACGTAATGTCATCAGGATGCTGTCTTTCCCTCTCACTTTTTTAGTCTGCTTTCCTCTATCCTTTGGCACACAACCTTTCAAGGGATCAAAGATGGAAACCAGCAACTTCTCACATACATCTACTAAATTAAAAATACAAGGAAAACAGAATATGCCTCCCTTTTTCCTAATAGTTTCAGGCAACTGCTTGTGACTAAGAAGTCTCAGTAAGGTCATGTTCACACGTCTGAACAAATAACCATGGCCAACAAGATAAGGTAATCTGATGGCCAGGTCTGGAATGAATTGGCCCTACCCAAGCAACACGTACTGAGAGTATAGAAGGAGTTGTATACAAAGAAAAGTAATTATGAAGAGTTTGTGATGGGAAGCGGGGTGGGGATTAACACTGGGCATATTAAAAAAAAAAAAAAAAAAAAGACAAATGTCCACCACATCACATGATCATTCTGTCATAAGCTCAAGGTAAATAATAAGATTGGAAGGCCACAGTTTAGTCTAGCAAGGTTCCACCCAGTACCTCTTCTCAAATGGTACTAGAAACTCTAGATGTCGTTTACCATTTTAAAATATGAATTTCCAACTTTTGAGAATAATCATTGGAAGATGCATCAGAAATACCAGACCTTAATAAGCTCCAGAAGGAAACTGCTCTGACTTATCTTTTCTTAATGTACTTTTCAATGTGATGATCTGATAGATGTCTAAGATGGCACAGGATAAAAAGGCCATTGTAAGAATCTAAGATACCAGGCTAAAATTACATATATATTGGTGCATGTTTGTGTCCAAATAAAATAAAATTATATGCTAATGGAGATATGTGTGTGTATAAAATCTGTGAGTTAAAATATTAGTGATTTATCTACTACTCTATCTCTAGCAGCTAGCACACAGCCTGAAAAACAGTAGAAATTGAATAGATGTGTGATGGGTGAATAAACTAATGGACGAAAGGAACTGAGCTGGATGTCTTTGCATCTCTCCAAGTTATGTAGGTGATGTAAGGACACAGGAAAACAACCTGTAAAGTTTACTTTGGCAAGTTAGAGAGCACTGTATTCCTAACTCAAACCCTGACTCAGCTGACAAGATACTGGAAAACAGTCAACTTAAAGGTTTTTGCATTTTTTTAAACTTAGGGAACACAGTGGTAAACAAAAACAGTTATCACATACAGAGTCATAAATATCTAGGTAGCTATATTTTGCATGAATGACTCACTCTAACCTTATCATTATAGTGCTTGCATAAGTTCAGTAGAAGCACAGAATCCGTAAAAAGACAGAAAAGAAATATAAAAACAAGGTACTGTAAATATAGAGGAGTACTTTTATAATTATATTTCTCACCAGGGCCACATGAAATACAATATTATACAGAAAACTATACATCTGCCAAATGTTCCAAAGGACAGTGCATTACCATCAATTCCAATTCATCCTTCCAACAAAGAATTACACTTGCACCCAAAACTTTACCCTGCTTCTTTCTAGAATGCTCGTTACTTAATTTTAATATTATTTTCTGTGAACTACTATTCATTTATTTTCCTTATAGATTAATTTCTATTTTCCATAAATTTAAATTTAGAATTAATTAGGTAGGCATAGGCATTAATGTGCCATTTAAGTAACATAAAGAATCTCATTCTTTTCTGTCCCTATCATGACATTGTGATAATAACTCAGATTTTTACCTCTAATTATTTCCTTACTAACATTATTGGCTTATGTAAACTGCTTTAAACATGGAGATTTATAGGATGATGAAATCCAAAAGAATAGAATACTCTTTAAAGAGTATTAAACTTATCAATGAGGCAAAATTCCAAATGTATTAAAAAGACAAGAAAATAAATATGTGTTTGTATATGTGTGTAAGAAAGGTAAAAATCAGTCCAGTTGTATTTTCTAGAAGGAAGAAGGAAAGGTGGTCACCTCTAAGTGATGAAACTGTGACTAAAAAGTATATACTTCTTTTTTTTCACACACACACTGTATTTTATTTTTTTAAGAGATAAATAAACTGACACTAAGCATTGTAAATGGATGACCACAACAAAAGCAACAATGATTGCAACTACCAAACACGAAACACACTCATACTATGTCATAATATTGACATTCTGTCCAGTAATCCTCCACTGTAACAGCTCCTTTACTTTGCAGTGAAAATTGATTTGTATATTTTTTTGCCTATGAGTCCTTGTGGGATTTTTTTTTATTCAAACAGAAAGTCACAAAAATTATAATCATCCTCATCAGTTCACTCAGTCCCATGTAATTAATTTTTTTTTATCTTGATCTTTTGTTAGCACTTTTATGAATTCATCAGTTTTCCATTAGAGTTCTGAAAACGCTTATTCATTCAGTTCAGCAGTATAGTCAGTTACCAGAAACCTGTACTTCTCAGAGTCTTTTCCATGAATTCCTTTAAGATGAAACCCTTTTATAGGAACATTTTTGCGAAAGCATCACAGTACACCCAGAACTGTCTGTAAGTGACAAAAGACTTAAAAATGACCACGGTTAAAGATTTGATGAAAGTTCATAATCAATAGACAAGGAAATTTAGTTATTTCTGAGATATACATTTTAAAGTAATAACTAGAATTATGACTTATAACATTATACCAGAACATACAAGATTTTTAGAAATTTCATGTAATGTCTGAAACATTTATATTAACGTATTACCATACAAATAACATACAAAGAAATTTCAGTATTAGTTGTTTTTTGTTTGTTTGTTTATACTGCAGGTTCTTATTAGTCATCAATTTTATACACATCAGTGTATACATGTCAATCCCAATCGCCCAATTTAGCACACCGCCATCCCCACCCCACTGCAGTTTACCCCCCTTGGTGTCCATACGTTTGTTCTCTACATCTGTGTCTCAACTTCTGCCCTGCAAACTGGTTCATCTGTACCATTTTTCTAGGTTCCACATACATGTGTTAAAATAGGATATTTGTTTTTCTCTTTCTGACTGACTTCACTCTGTATGACAGTCTCTACATCCATCCACTTCTCAACAAATGACTCAATTTTGTTCTTTTTTATGGCTGAGTAATATTCCATTGTATATATGTACCAAAACTTCTATATCCGTTCGTCTGTCGATGGGCATTTAGGTTGCTTCCATGACCTGGCTATTGCAAATAGTGCTGCATTGAACATTGGGGTGCATGTGTCTTTTTGAATTATGGTTTTCTCTGGGTATATGCCCAGTAGTGGGATTGCTGGATCATATAGTAATTCTATTTTTAGTTTTTTAAGGAACCTCCATACTGTTCTCCATAGTGGCTGTATCAATTTACATTCCCACCAACAGTGCAAGAGGGTTCCCTTTTCTCCAGCATTTGTTGTTTGTAGATTTTCTGATGCCCATTCTAACTGGTGTGAGGTGGTACCTCATTGCAGTTTTGATTTGCATTTCTCTAAAAATTAGTGATGTTGAGCAGCTTTTCATGTGCTTCTTGGCCATCTGTATGTCTTCTTTGGAGAAATGTCTATTTAGGTCTTCTGCCCAATTTTGGATTGGGTTGTTTGTTCCTTTAATATTGAGCTGCATGAGCTGTTTATATAATTTGGAAATTAATCCTTTGTCCGTTGATTTGTTTGCGAATATTTTCTCCCATTCTGAGGGTTGTCTTTTGGTCTTGTTTATGGTTTCCTTTGCTGTGCAAAAGCTTTTAAGTTTCATTAGGTCCCATTTGTTTATTTTTGTTTTTATTTCCATTACTCTAGGAGGTGGATCAAAAAAGATCTTGCTGTGATTTGTGTCAAGGAGTGTTCTTCCTGTGTTTTCCTCTAAGAGTTTTATAGTGTCCGGTCTTACATTTAGGTCTTTAATCCATTTTGAGTTTATTTTTGTGTATGGTGTTAGGGAGTGTTCTAATTTCATTCTTTTACATGTAGCTGTCCAGTTTTCCCAGCACCACTTATTGAAGACACTGTCTTTTCTCCATTGTATATCCTTGCCTCTTTTGTCATAGAACAGTTGACCATAGGTGCGTGGGTTTCTCTCTGGGCTTTCTATCTTGTTCCATTGATCTATATTTCTGTTTTTGTGCCAGTACCATATTGTCTTGATTACTGTAGCTTTGTAGTATAGTCTGAAGTCAGGGAGTCTGATTCCTCCAGCTCCGTTTTTTTCCCTCAAGACTGCTTTGGCTATTCGGGGTCTTTTGTGTCTCCATACAAATTTTGAGATGATTTGTTCTAGTTCCGTAAAAACTGCCATTGGTAATTTGATAGGGATTGCATTGAATCTGTAGATTGCTTTGGGAAGTATAGTCATTTTCACAATACTGATTCTTCTAATCCAAGAACATGGTATATCTCTCCGTCTGTTGGTATCATCTTTAATTTCTTTCATCAATGTCTTATAGTTTTCTGCATACAGGTCTTTTGTTTCCCTAGGTGGGTTTATTCCTAGATATTTTATTCTTTATGTTGCAATGGTAAATGGCAGTGTTTCCATAATTTCTCTTTCAGAGTTTTCATCATTAGTGTATAGGAATGCAAGAATTTTCTGTGCATTAATTTTGTACCCTGAAACTTTACCAAATTCATTGATTAGCTCTTACTTTTCTGGTAGCATTTTAAGGATTCTCTATGTATAGTACCATATCATCTGCGAACAGTGACAGTTTTACTTCTTATTTTCCAATTTCTTCCTTTTATTTCTTTTTCTTCTCTGATTGCTGTGGCTAGGACTTCCAAAACTATGTTGAATAATAGTGGTGAGAGTGGACATCCTTGTCTTGTTCCTGATCTTAGAGGAAATGCTTTCAGTTTTTCACCATTGAGAATGATGTTTGCTGTGGGTGTGTGGTATATGGCCTTTATTATGTTTAGGTAGGTTCCCTCTATGCCCACTTTCTGGAGAATTTTTATCATCAGTGGGTGTTGAATTTTGTCAAAAGCTTTTTGTGCATCTATTGAGATGATCATATGGTTTTTATTCTTCAATTTGTTAATATGGTGTATCACATTGATTGATTTGTGTATATTGAAGAATCCTTGCATCCCTGGGATAAATCCCACTTGATCATGATATATGATCCTTTTAATGTGTTGTTGGATTCTGTTTGGTAGTATTTTGTTGAGGATTTTTGCATCTATATTCATCAGTGATATTGGTCTGTAATTTTCTTTTTTTGTACTATCTTTGTCTGGTTTTGGTATCAGGGTGGTGGTGGCCTCATAGAATGAGTTTGGGAGTGTTCATTCCTCTGCAGTTTTTTGGAAGAGTTTGAGAAGGATGGGTGTTAGCTCTTCTCTAAACGTTTGATAGAATTCACCTGTGAAGCCATCTGGTCCTGGACTTTTGTTTGTTGGAAGATTTTTAGTCACAGTTTCAATTTCATTACTTGTGATTGGTCTGTTCATATTTTCTATTTCTTCCTGGTTCAGTCTTGGAAGGTTATACCTTTCCAAGAACTTGTCCATTTCTTCCAGGTTGTCCATTTTATTGGCATAGAGTTGCTTATAGTAGTCTCTTAGGATGCTTTGTATTTCTGTGGTGTTGTAACTTCTCCTTTTCATTTCTAATTTTATTGATTTGAGTCCTCTCCCTCTTTTTATTGATGAGTCTGGCTAATGGTTTATCAATTTTGTTTATCTTCTCAAAGAACCAGCTTTTAGTTTTATTGATCTTTGCTATTTTTTTCTTTGTTTCTATTTCATTTACTTCTGCTCTGATCTTTATGATTTCTTTCCTTCTGCTAACTTTGGGTTTTGTTTGTTCTTCTTTCTCTAATTCCTTTAGGTGTAAGGTTAGATTGTTTACTTGAGATGTTTCTTGTTTCTTGAGGTAGGCTTGTATAGCTATAAACTTCCATCTTAGAACTGCTTTTGCTGCATCGCATAGGTTTTGGATCATCGTGTTTTCATTGTCATTTGTCTCTAGGTATTTTTTTATTTCCTCTTTGATTTCTTCAGTGATCTCTTGGTTATTTAGAAACATATTGTTTAGCCTCCATGTGTTTGTGTTTCTTACGTTTTTTTCCCTGTAGTTCATTTCTATTCTCATAGCATTGTGGTCAGAAAAGATGCTTGATATGATTTCAATTTTCTTAAATTTACTAAGGCTTGATTTGTGACCCAAGGTGTGATCTATCCTGGAGAATGTTCCGTGTACACTTGAGAAGAAAGTGTAATCTGCTCTTTTTGGATGGAATGTCCTATAAATATCAATTAAATCTATATCTGGTCTGTTGTGTCATTTAACGTTTGTGTTTCCTTATTAATTTTCTCTTTGGATGATCTGTCCATTGGTGTGAGTGAGATGTTAAAGTCTCCCACTATTATAGTGTTACTGTCAAATTCCTCTTTTATAGCTGTTAGCAGTTGCCTTATGTATTGAGGTGCTCCTGTGTTGGGTGCATATATATTTATAATTGTTATAACTTCTTCTTGGATTGATCCCTTGATCATTATGTAGTGTCCTTCCTTATCTCTTGTAACATTCTTTATTTCAAAGTCTATTTTATCTGGTATGAGTATTGCTTCTCCAGCTTTCTTTTGATTTCCATTTGCATGGAATATCTTTTTCCATCCCCTCACTTTCCGTCTGTATGTGTCCCTAGGTCTGAAGTGGATCTCTTGTAGACAGCATATAGATGGGTCTTGTTTTTGTATCCATTCAGCAAGCCTCTGTCTTTTGGTTGGAGCATTTAATCCATTCACGTTTAAGGTAATTTTTTTTTTTTTTTTGCGGTACATGGGCCTCTCACTGTTGTGGCCTCTCCCTTTGCAGAGCACAGGCTCTGGACGCGCAGGCTCAGCAGCCATGGCTCACAGGCCTAGCTGCTCCGCGGCATATGGGATCTTCCCGGCCCGGGGCACGAACCTGTGTCCCCTGCATCGGCAGGCGGACTCTCAATGACTGTGCCACCAAGGAAGCCCCTAAGGTAATTATTTATATGTATGTTCCTGTGACCATTTTCTTAATTGTTTTGGGTTTGTTTTTGTGGATCCTTTCCTTCTCTTGTGTTTCCCACTTAGAGAAGTTCCTTTGGCATTTGTTGTAGAGCTGGTTTGGTGGTGCTGAATTCTCTTAGCTTTCGCTTGTCTGTAAAGCCTTTGATTTCTCCATCGAATCTGAATGAGATCCTTCATGGGTAGAGTAATCTTGATTGTAGGTTCTTCCCTTTCATCACTTTAAGTATATCATGCCACTCCCTTCTGGCTTGTAGAGTTTCGGCTGAGAAATCAGCTGCTAACCTTATGGGAGTTTCCTTGTATGTTATTTGTCGTTTTTCCCTTGCTGCTTTCAACAATTTTTCTTTGTCTTTAATTTTTCCCAATTTGATTACTATGTGTCTTGGTGTGTTTCTCCTTGGGTTTATCCTGTATGGGACTCGCTGCACTTCCTGGACTTGGGTGGCTATTTCCTTTCCCATGTTAGGGAAGTTTTTGACTATGATCTCTTCAAATATTTTCTCTGGTCCTCTCTCTCTCTTCTCCTTCTGGGACCCCTATAATGCTAATGTTGTTGCGTTTAATGTTTCCGCAGAGGTCCCTTAGGCTGTCTTCATTTCTTTTCATTCTTTTTTCTTTATTTTGTTCCGCAGCAGTGAATTCCTCCATTCTGTCTTCCAGGTCACTTATCCGTTCTTCTGCCTCAGTTATTCTGCTATTGATTCCTTCTAGTGTAGTTTTCATTTCAGTTATTGTATTGTTCATCTTTGTTTATTTGTTCTTTAATTCTTCTAGGTCTTTGTTAAATATTTCTTGCATCTTCTTGATCTTTGCCTCCATTGTTTTTCCAAGGTCCTGGATCATCTTCACTATCATTATTCTGAATTGTTTTTCTGGAAGGTTGCCTATCCCCACTTCATTTAGTTGTTTTTTGGGGGTTTTATCTTGTTCTTTCATATGGTATATAGCCCTCTGCCTTTTCATCTTGTCTATCTTTCCGTGAATGTGGTGTTTGTTCCACAAGCTGCAGGATTATAGTTTTTCTTGCTTCTGCTCTCTGCCCTCTGGTGGATGAGGCTATCTATACTTTCTTCTTTTAACTTTCTTTGTTTTCCTACTTTTTTTGCAAAATAAAATTTACCATGAAATTAAGAAAATAATATTTATACTATAATATAATGTGGTATTTAGTCCTAAATATCTTTAGAACCTCTCAGCGGCCTCATTTAAAAAAAAGAAAAAAACTTTATTGATCTTATCTTGATTTCTTTATTTTTTATACTATGGTTAAGATAATTAAAAATGAAATGATTGAAAGATAAAGCATGATGGTAGAACATAATGAAGAAAAAACAGTCTCAGGACAAAAAAAAGTAGGACAATAACAAAAGAACCATTCTTCATATCATTGGAACAGTAGAAGAGAAAGAGATTGAGGCTGAAAGAGTATTTGAAGAAATAATGGCTAGAAACATCCCAAATTTGACAAATACAGATCTATAGACACAAGAAGTTGAATGTGCTATCGAATCAAACTTGGGTCCACGCGACTTCCCACAGTAAAGCCAATCTACTGACACCGGCTTGTGGTGAAGGAAAGTGCAGCATTTATTATAAGGTGCCTAACAAGGAGTCTAGGGCAGCTAATGCTCAAAATAACCCAAACTCCCAGTGGGTTTCAGGAAAGCATTTTTAAAAGCAAGGTGGTAGAGAGCAGTTGCAGGGTGTATGATCAGCTTGTGCACAATTCTCTGATTGGTTGATGGTGAAGTAACAGGGTGGTGTCACAGGATTCATTATTATCAAGCATCAGCCTCCAGTAGGTCTGGGGGCTACATGCTGATAGTCATCAAGTAGTTAACTTCTATTTGATGGGGATTTTAGCATCTGTAAAGCAACTAAGGATATTTGCATCAGAAACTATTATCTAGATACTTCAGGGAGGAACAAAGATTCTGTGACTGCCACGTGGCTGATTTACTGTTTAAATTGTGACAGTTCTCCTGGCCCAACTGCTACTTTCCTCACTGCATGTTCACATCCTTTCAATTATTAATTCTTGAGCCAGGCTTTTGTGACTTGGCCTGGGAGACTACAACTTTTCTTATGAACAGGCAGAGGACATGTGGGGAGGGGTCTATCCCACAAAGACTCCATAGGGTCCTGCTCGGTTACAGATGAACTCCAGAGAGGACAAACCTAAAAGAAATCCATACCAAGACACACTGTATTTAAACTTTTAACAAATAAAGCTAAAGATCTTAAAAGCAGCCAGAAAAATGATGCATTACCAGTAGGCAAAGACCAAATTGAATGACATCAGAGACCTTGGGAAGCCAAAAGCAAGTGGCACAATATTTTGCAATTGTTGAAAAAAAACCTGCCAACTGAATTCTATATTTTTCAATACTATTGTTCAGAAATGAGGAAATAAAACCATTATCAAATGTAGGAAAATTAAGAGAATGTGTTGCTTGTAGATCTTTCTTTAAAGACTGACTAGAGAAAGTTCTTCAAACAGAAAGAAAATGATAAAATAAGGAATCTAGGAGCATCAGAAAGGAAGAAGGAACAACAAAGAGAGCATAATTATGGGCACAAAATAGACTCTCCTCTTCCTCGTGAGTTTTATAAATAATGTTTGAGATGAAAAGAAACAATTATAACACCATCTGATACTCAAGATAATAGTATTTAAAAAGGGGACGATAAAGGGCCTAAATGGAACTGCAACATATCAAAATTTGTGACACACAGTTAAAGCAGTACTAAAAGGGAAATTTATAGGACTAAGTGATTATATTGAAAATGAGGAAAGATTTCAAATCAGTAACCTAACTTTCTACCTTAGGAAATTAGAGAAAGAAGACTAAACCTAAAGCAAGTAGAATAAAGGAAATAATAACAGAATTCAATGGAGTTTGAAAATAGGAGAACAACAGAGAACATCAATGAAGCAGAAAACTTGCTCTTCAAAAAAGTTAACTAAACTTGAGAAACGTGTAGTAAAAATAACAAAAAGAAAGAAAGAAAACATAAACTAACAATATCAGCTATGAAATAGGGAATATCACTACAGAGTCTACAGTCATTAAAAAGTTAATGGAATACAGCAAACAGCTTTGTGCTCATGATTTTGACAAAAGAAATGGACCAAGTCTTCAAGTACGACAAACTACTAAAATTCAACCAAGAGCACCACCTGCAAAGTTGTGAACCAAGCCTAGTTGTGCATACAGAAGAATCCTTTGTAACCATGCAAAGCTCCTCACCGTCCAGGACAGAGCCTGAGATAGGCAGGGAAGGAGGATGGGCTACATGCCACGTTTAGTCCTCCCTGTACCACTATGTTTCAGGATGGGACTTCAAGGAGTTTAGAAGGAACTCAAGAAGCATTTTAAAATTTAACTTGGCATTCCTAGTGATATTGAAGGTATACTTATCAAGCTAAGAGGATAGAACTTTGCATTTGACATTTTGTTATCTTTATTTTATAATTTTTAAACATTTAGAACTATGGTAGGTGAGCCTCTTGGTATATTGTGTAAGGGACTATTGCCTTGAGCCCTTCAACAATGAGTGGCAAGTCCAGGCAGCACTTGTGTGCTGAACTCTGTAGACCCATTGGCCAGGGGAACAACCTGAAACCAACCTGAAACACCTGAAGGATTTTATGTTCTAACATCATCATATAAAGGGTTAACATATAATCATTCCAGCAAATCCTCCTAGGGTTCTAACCAATAATTCTAGACTTTGACATTTTAGAGAGAAAGGAAGGATGTGGTCTCAGCTCAATAGCGTACAGATCCACTTACAATAAAAACCATGTACCAGGAACCACATTAGATGCTTCGATTGAATTGCATTATCTAATGTTCACAACAACTATGTAGGTGAGCTGCAATCTGCTTCATTATATAGATGAGAAAGCCACAGCTCAGAAGGTATGTCCCAGATCACAGAGTTAGAAAGAGACCGAATACAGTTCTGTCTCACTCCAAGGCCAATGCTTGTAACTACCATTCTTCATGGCAGTAGATATATTTGGAGATCTGTAGGATAACATTACCCTGAGTGCTAGGTTACAGGGCAAGTTTCCTTTGAAAAGGCCACCTCACCCTGGGGAGACATTTTACCAGGGTTGATCCCCAAAATCTACTCCAAGTCTAAGAGGTTATTAACTTGGCCTATTAACCTCTATTGGATTTTTATGTTATTATAGTAATGTCATTTCTAAGACACTATTAGTTTCTGGCATCAAATCCAAGGAAAGGGAAAAGGTCAATGAAACAAGGCTTTAGAATATCAGAGGAAACATGAACAAAAAATTGGATTTATAGAAAAAAAAATCTTAAGAAAAAACATAAGGAAACTCCATGGAGACTATGAGTCTGCAACCTAGTCTGACAGTTTTATGTTGTACTGTAATTCAACATAATGGAGGAATACAGGCTCTAAAGTGTTCATATTAAATTATTCATGAATAATAAAATCATCTTCATTTTAGCTGGTCACATATTTAAATTATTTTATGGCCTTCCAAATGGTGAGAGTGGCAAGGATTGAATGATGTTAATTTTAAAGCAATGGCTGAAGTTACTTAAGATTTAAATAATTCCTATTTTGAGAGAATGGAAAACTACTGCTGAGTAAATCAAGGAAGGAAGATGTAAATGCATGAAATATCACTGAGAAATGATTGTATTCTAGTTAACACTTATGTAACAATTCATCTTTTAAGGAGCTGGCTCTGGGTTTAGTGCAGTATTTTGTTAATTTTATACAGAAAGTAATATATTTAGCTGCTAAAATACTAGTGCTGTCTAAATGTCCTAGCATCTTCATCTTTGAAATACATGCCCACCAGTCTTCCAAAAAAATATGTTTATATTAATTTGCCATTGAACAAATGATACAGCCTGTAAAAGAAAGGCAAAACTTTCCTTTCCTAGCTTTGCTTTTCAGATAGAATAATATTGTGCCGTATCATCTAGTATTGTTACTTACATAAAATTTTCTTCTAGGATGAAAATGCAAGGTGAATGATAAGTTTCCTTTTGAGTTGGTATCCTCACCACAGACGATAAACCTCTAATACACTGTAAAATCACAAACTGCCTAATGTAATAAATTTCTTTTCCGGAAAGCATTATCTTTCACCTACTTATTTCTTCCATCTTTCATCCATAGAGTTTTACATTATTTTCACTTTGTATATCATGAGCCAGTCACACTTCATAACTAAGCAATCTTTACCCTTGACAAATCCATTAACCAAAGAAAGACAGACCCTGGCTTTAAGCTGGTCATCATTTGTTCCCTTGGCTATAATGCATATGTGAGTTCCTATGGACAAATACATGCATCCTACCTAATTCTATCTAATCCAGGTTTATTTGACTTTGTATCTTCTGCCCACTTTATTTTACGTTCTATTGCTTTTAGATAGATAGTATGTAAGAAAAACTCACAAGCTTTAAAATTTTATATATATAAATTCTTTTCAGTTTGCCTAACTATTCTGTGAAAATATTTTTCTCAAAAAATCCCAGAATAAAATTTAAAATCCTCATTTGCCCTCTAACTCCCTAGTCCTTCAAAAACTCTTCTCTTTAAATCATCTAACAACATATACATCCAGCTACCAAATATAAATATTTACATATGTATATTATAACCAGCAAACTCACCTTCTCATTTCTTAATGCAACTCATTCCAAATTTATTTCCAGTTTATATCAATAAAGGGTTTTTTTCCCACCTAAAGCCAAAAAATGCAATAAATTTAAAGTCTCCTGCTTATATTCCAAAAAATTATCCCGTGAAAGATGACAGTGGAGTTTTACTCCTCTAGAGAAAGAAACCAATCTCCAAAATAATGTCCTAGGAAATGATTTTTCCCTGAGATTTTCTTCTTTATTTTTATAAAGGAAAAATAGTACAAATAGAGGAGGCATTTGAGCAAATCAAACGGTAAGAAGTTCCATGTTAGACACACTTTGCTTTTTCTATTTACAAAAGGACAGTAGTTTTATCTTATGCTGTAAATACTCCAGAATATTTAAAAAGGCATTTATTCACCCTCATGTTTTCTGACATTGTTAGTGTCTTTTCTAGGCTTAGTTATTACTTAAATAATGATAATAATCATTACCACTCATGAAGATTATTTTTAGTGGACATGAAAGAGAAAAAAAATCTTTAAACTGATCTTGAAATAACTGAATCTTGAAATAACTAATCTTGAAATGATCCTTGAAATAACTGGACTTATATGTTAAGAATAATTCAAACCCCCAACAACTTCCTCTAATATTAATTAATTTACAATGGGAAAGTCAATCAGTTAAACTCACCTGAAAATACAAACATCTGCTGGGGACAATGTATCCGTGTTTGTGAATAGGTAATATGATATAGATTTTGCAACAAATAGTGCAACATTTAAATCTTTTCTAAAATCATGAAATAGAGATCAGCTTTCATTTCATTATCACAAAATCCGAAAATTTTCAGAAATGTTAAACTTTTACACACTGTGTCCTAGAATGAAACCTTGTTTTTAATAATTCCAGTATTAACAAATTCTAGGATTTGGAGTCAGACAACCTGAGTTCAAGACCCAATTCTTGGCTGACTGACAAATAGCAAATTATTTAATATTCTAGGCCTGCCTCCTCCTGTGTAAAATGGGCATGATAGGGTTTTGTGAACACTAAGTATTATCATGGATGTAAAACACTTAGCACTGCCCATTCCTGGCTCATGTCATGTGCTCAATAAATGTGATTTGCTACTGCTGTACATGCCGAGGCCTTGGAACACTTGTTCTTTCTGTCATATGTATAGTGATTCCCCTGGATGTAGTCTAAAAGGTGTGTTTGTCTGATTGACCAAACCAGAGCATCAACTGCAAAGAAAAAAGAAACATGGTACTCCCATCTGCCACGTTCAGCAAGTGATCCTTCTTATCCTTCACACCAACTATGCAAAGTAGGCACTATTGCAGCCTTATCTTAGACAAAGAAATATATGTACACATGGTCACAGAGCTCAGTAAAGGGCAGAGTTTTGGCCCCCATGGACTTTCCTTTGCACCATGCTGCAAACGCACACATTAAATTGAGAGGGGAAAGGAACCATCAGACCCTCCCTTTCACCTGTTTCATAGACAGGAAAGAGTAAAATATTGTTCTACGGTTTGTCTCCATAAAATTTTTGATGTGGGTGGAACTTGAAAGCCCCTCTGACAAACTCACAGATACCTGAGTATGCTGAAGTTTCTCTTAAGCTCCTGTTAAATGAAAACACTCTTTGGAGAGAACTTATTATGTGATCCTTGAGGAACAGTTAGTTGACTGATATCTGAGTGTGTGTGGCTGGCAGAATGGAAGGCAGAATTGGGAAGTGGAGGGGTTTAAAGTGGAAAAAGATATGGAGAGAGGTCCAAGATGGAGACTTAGCAAAACACCAAATGGAAAGATAATTTCCATATACTGAATACTTACTAGGCAGATACTTTATAATTCATCTTTAACTTGGCTGTAGTAGCCTAATCATTAGCTTCTTTTATTGTTACTAAAGTCATCTTCTGTGGGAAACATAGTAAAGAAATACACTGGCTTAGAGGAAAATAATTCTGCCTTTTAGTCACAGTTCTGCCACTTAGTACATGTGTTACATGGGGCAAATTACTACATAGCTCTGATTCAATTTCCACACCTCACAGTGTTGTTATGAGTATATGTTAAAGCTCAAGAGAAAATAAAATAATGTTGGATACATGCAAATTATTATCATGCAATGACTGCTTAAACAAATATTTAACAAGCAAGTCTTTATGCAAGGCACTGTTTTATTATAGAGTAACTGAGTTAAACCAAACGTTCATCTCGGCAGGAATGTCATGTAACAAAATTATTCCTAATTACCACTTATTTTTAATTCTCATAGAGAAGCAAAATATAGTGCTACTAAGATGGGATTCCAAGACTTTTAAACAAAGTCACGCATCAGTCAACTCCTAAGCCTAGTGCCCTTGTCAAGGCATGTGTGCTCGTGGTTTCCACGTCAGATCATGCTGTCATCTGTGGGTAGATTCACATTCATCTCACTTCATCTCTAAATTGATCTGAACTTGAACCCAGGCCTCAGGCTAATGCAAATTGGGATGGATCCAGTGGGCAAGCTCAGTATTTACACACCTTTTCATATTCACAAAGGTTTTATCATTCCTACTTGAGTTCTAGCCTAAAAGAATAATTGGGGAGAAAAACCTATTTTTAAAATTCCAAGGAAAATATAATTAATTGCTGCCAAATTTTGGCTGCTCTTATAGTCTGAAGGGCAGATATTTTACTGAGAGAGAGTCTCAGGCACAACCCTTGGCTCACACCAGTATATCTCATACATCAAGGAAGTGAATTCTTCCAAGTATTTTAATCATGAAATCATAAAGCAGTTCTATCCAAGTCTTCCCTCTAGGCTCTCATCATTGCTTCTATCAGTTATATCACCTATCATACCTTCATGTCCAAAGCTCTGTCCTTCAACAGCAAAAAAGAAATCAAAATTGTAAAATTTGGACGTATTCCCATTTATTTTCTTCTAATAATTTCCTTCATTTTTAACACCACAGTCTTTGTCCTTTGCAATCACTGCATTTCTTTAATCTGTCACCTTTCTTGGACTCTGCTTGCTTACTTCCATAAATGACATCAGGAGAAAAAAAAAAGGTGAAGTTGAATTTGATGTTGGGTCAATGAGGATTTGAATCTTTTATTTACTACCATAATCACAAAAGAGAATTGCTTCCTTCAAATTACACTCATAAATTACCAGCTATTACGCCTGAGTGTATTGTGCAAAGGTTGATGCTGACTAAAGTTTTAGAGGGGCAGGAGAACTTGTAACATGTGTCACGTGGTCATGACATAACTACTTGTCACTTGCTTGAGTAGCTACAGAAAGAGAAAAAGAGTGCTAATATACCCATATGGTTGCCAAAACTTCCCCTTGCAAACCTTGTGATGCATCCAAAAACCTAGAATGTGAGGTTTGAGACCAATTTGCTTCTTTAAAGAGCTACTCAGTTTTCAATTTTCAGCTCCAGAGAACCCAGTTATTTCCCTTTAGGAAACAGAATATATGAGGCCAAATAATGAAGCATACTCATTTTTAGGCACAGGAGATTATCGTCCTCCTAAAGTAAATCAGCAAAACAAAGCCCGTAGATACATGCACAACCATTCATTTAATCCATAAGCAATAGTATATTTATTCCTATCCAGAGGTGGGAGGCAAAATTAAACTCATGGAATATGGACAAGGGATTATTTAAATCTATTTTCCTCACTAAGCCCATCATTCAGGGTTTATGAAGACTCTTAAGCCAAGGACTCATTATTTACCCTGCAGGTAAGCTGACCCTTAGGTGTGCAACTCTTTCAAAATAAGGATAACTTATCTGCATTGTTAGTGGGAACATGTAGTCACTGATGCTAGCTCTAAGATTAAGTTTTTCAGTAAAAAAGTTCACCTAAGTCAAGAGTAAAGTGACAAGCCACAGAATGACAGAATATAATTGTAACTTGGAAACAAAGAAGCCTCACTCAAAATATAAAAACCAGCTCTCCAAATAAATAAGAACACGACAGATAACCTAGTAGAAAAAGAACTGACAAAAAATTGCAAAGGCATTTCATAAGGATGAAATCCAAATGGGTAATAAGCTAATTAAACTCTGCTCACCTCCTTAGCAAATTAGAAAATAAATATTACAATTGCAATGTGCTATCAATATACACCATCAAGTGGGCAAAAAATTAAAGTGTCTGAAAGCAGCGAGTGTTTGTGAACACGTGAAACATCTGATAACTCATATATTGTTTGTACAACATATTACATTATACAAATAAGTTGTACTTTAAAAAATAACATCAACCATTAAAGTTGATTTTATATATATATATATATATATATATATATCCTAAGACACAGTGCTAGGTATACACTCTGGAAGTACACCTGTACATTTGTACCAGGATCAGGTAAGAAGGTCAGTAGCAACATTGTGCATGATAATACCAGACAAGAATAACCCAAATGTCCATGACAATAGAGGGAACATAAAATTATGGCATACTCATATGAAAGAAAACTATGTAGCACTGAAAATAAATGAGCAACAGCTACACAAAACTTCATGGATAAATCAAGTCCAGGAATTATATTGCAAATATTTAATAATTGATATGACATTGGTTTTGAACAGATGGGAAACATGCCAGATATTAATGACTCATACAGATCTGCTGGAAGAATATCAATGAGCACTGGATAAATCTCAAGAAACATCATGTTGCTCAAAAGAAAAAATAAATACTTGTATAAATTTATATAACTATATAAGTATACTTATATAGAATATATAAATATATATTCTATAAAGTTCAGAAACAAAATTAATTTCACTCTTTAGGAAAGCATCATGATTGATACAACTAAAAATAAAATTATTTTCACAGAAGTCAGTAGTAGTTTAAGAAGGGAGAGAGTGGCTTAAAAGGTGATAGCACATAGTATTATATATGTAATCGGGGCTTTTAGGGAGCTGTTAATATTCTGTTACACTAAAATCATTCACTATATATCTATTCTCATACCTGATATATGCATTTTAATGCTGTCTGTGTGTGTGTGTGTGTGTGTGTATTTATTTTACAATAAAAACATACAAACAAGCAAAATAAAAAGAAAAATACCAAAGACATGTATTTCATTTGTGGGCATTTTCTTCTAGCATTGGGTGGAGATATTTATTGAATCATGATGTTAGGCTATCATTTTTTTCAAGATTTCCAAAATTCTTACACAGTTCATACAATTATTTTTGCCTTCACATCATTTAATTGTCACAGCTACTTCAGAACTTAATGCTGCTGCTTCTTCTCTCCCCTCTTCCCAATCCAGGCAAGAGTATCTTAGTAACCAGTGTACTGGCACAGGCCAGGAGTAACTCCCTCACTTCTCACAACCACACTTGCCGTCTGCCCAGCGAGTGATCCAGTCCCCAAATCCATTTAAAAGTTCTTCTTTCTAGGGCCAATTCTGGTACCATTCATAGGCTGGGATTCTCCAAAGCAGGTGCTAAGGTAATTTGCAGGGAGAATGATTCAGGTAACAGAAATGATTCAGAAACAGGAGGCAAGGCCAATATAAGAATCCAGAACTGAGGGTGACTTATACTCAGTCATGCAGAATGCTGGGGGATAAAAAACATTATCTATTAACTCCTGCACCTCCCTGATCAAGAGTAACCTAAGGAGGGTTAAGTTCTTTGCATCTCCAGGTTGAGTGCTGAGGAGCTTATTTCAAGAACATGAAATAAGTGTGAGAGCTGAGGTTCTCTTAGGTTGCCCCTTGTGGAAGTTGGAAACTGGTCACCACAAAAGTGGTGAAGTAATTGGTAGTGACATATACAAGTGGTATCTGGTACCCTGGTCTAAATCAGTTTAGGGACTTCCCAGAATCTATGCACCTTCCTTCATAACAGAATCTACATTACTTTGAGGAAATCTTCAACCTTCACTTTCAACTCCTGTGATTAGTTTGGGGTTGAAGCCACAGCAAGCTCTAGAAGTGAGTGAATCAGACCTGGCCATTCACTGCCAGTCTCTACCTAGGGACCTTCGTTGATAGTGTCAAGAAAAGAAGATTTTCTGGTGTTAAAGCTAGGAAGATGTATGCCTGGAGGTGCTGAGGATTACCACATGAAAGTAGGCTGCCTATGAGTGAAGGCAACACAAGGGAAAGGAGGGTGCAGAGAATGAAACAAAAATTTCTAATACTGTCATTTAAATGTATACAACCATGCCTGAAACCAATATACTATGATATTTTTAAAACGTGAGCCAATGAATTCAGGCTCCTCTCTTTTTCTTACCAGTTCTTAGGCACCTCAAAAAAGCTATTGGGTCTAGGATTTATAAAAATTCATTTTCAAATAAGAATGAGATTTGAATTAACTCAAAATGGATTAAAGAGTTGAATGTAAAACTGAAATTGTAGAAGTCCTGGAATAAAACAGAGGTCATAAGCTCCTTGACATAGCCTTGGCAATGATTTTCTGAATTTGATACCAAAAGCAAAGGCAGCAAAAGCAAAAGTAAACAAGTGGAACTACATGAAACTAAAAAGGTTTTGCACAGCAAAAAAAGAGAAAAATCATCAAAATGAAAAGGCAACCTACTGAATGAGAGAAAATATATGTAAATCATTTATCCAATAAGGGGTTAATAACCAAAATATATAAAGAACTCTACACCTCCATAGGAAAAAAAACAAATAACTCTATTAAAAAGTAGATCGAGGATCTGAATAGCCATTTATTCCAAAGAAGACATACAGATGCCCAATAGGTGCAGGAAAAGATGTTCAACATCAGTAATCATCAGGGAAAAACGAATCAAGATAGCAGTGAGATATCACCAAACATCTGTTAGAATGGTTATTATCAAAAAGTCAAAAAATACGGAGTGTTGGCAAGGATGTGGAGAGAATGAAACCCTTGTGCATTGTTGGTGGGACTGTAAGTTGGTGCAGCCACTGTGGAAAACAGTATGGAATTTCCTCAAAACATTAAAAATAGAACTACCATATGCTCCAGCAATTTCACTTTTGGGTATTTTATTGCAGAAATTGAAGACACTAACTTTAACCCCATGTGCACTGCAGCATTATTTACAATAGCAAAGATATGGTAACAGCCTAAGTGTCCATGGGTAGATGAATGTATAAAGGAGATGTGGTATATGTACACAATGGAATAGTATGCAGCCATAAGAAGAAGCAAATCTTGGGAATTCCCTGGTGGTCCAGTGGTTAGGACTTGGTGCTTTCAATGCCAGGGCCTGGGTTCAATCCCTGGTTGGGTAACTAAGATCCTGCAAGACGCGCAGCATGGCCGGAAAAAAAAAAAAAGAAGGAAATCTTGCCATTTGAGACAACATGGATGGATCTTGAGGGCATTATACTAACTGAAATAAATCAGACAGAGAAAGACAAATGCTGTATGATTTCACTTTTGTGTGGAGTCTAAAAAATAAAAACAAGCTCATAGATACAGAGCGCAGATCGGTAGTTGCCAAAGGTGGGAGATGGGGGTTAGGTGAAATGGGTGAAGGAAGTCAAAAGGTATACATTTCCAGTTATAAAATAAATAAGTCATGGGGATGTAATATACAGCATGACAACTGTAGTTAATAATACTATAAAGTATTAGTATTAATGAGAATACTAATAGAGAATAAATCTTAACAGTTCTCGTCACACACACAAAAACCATGTATGTTGATGGATGTTACCTAGACTTGGGGTGATCGTTTTGCAATACGTGGACCCTTGGACAACACAGGTTTGAACTGCACAGGTCCACTTCTACTCAGATTTTTAAAATAAGTGCTATACTACTACAGAATCCATGGCTGTTTGAATCCAAGGATGTGGAACTAATACAGAGGGCCGACTACAACGCTGTGTTGACTGCACGGGGGCCTGCGCTCCCACCTCCACATTGTTCAAGGGTCAACTGTATATACAAATACCAAGTAGTATCCTGTGTCCCTGAAACTAATAGAATGTTGTATATTTGTTATACCTCAATTGAAAAAGGAAAAGAATGGGATTTGAACCTTAATATGTTGTGGATGAATTTATGATGTTGTTTTTACACAATTACTATAGACATCCAGTTCACGTGTGTAAATCCCTGGTCTTTTTAATAAAACCTATCAGATTCATCGAAGAAGTGAATCTGTCTCAACAGACAACTCTGGCTCCTTAGAAAAAAGAGAAATGTAAATAAAATGCATTCTAAGGATTTGGATAATTGAAAGCATAACATAGGGCCTGAAGGGCTCTTCATTAAGTGTTTCTTTGACCAGTATTTATTGTCTTAGCATTAAAGTTAGTAACTGCTTTAAAAAAAACTTTACCCAAACTTCAAGAATGCACAGGGCAAGGCAAGGACAAGTATCTAATTACCTACAGAGTGCTTTCTTATTTTCTTTAAAGGCACGGGAATGCTGCAGAGAATCATGTTCCTGTCTGTGGAACACGGAGCTGTTAATATACCATTTAGATGCAGTAGTTTTCTCTGGCTGAAAAGATACTTTGATTTTATTCCCTTTTAACAGTTTTGATTTTCTGAAAATTATGATGGAATTGACTGCGGGCAGCTTTGTGAATTCATTACATGGCATTAACTAACAAGAGGATATTGTAAAAACAGGTGTGGCATCACCTTGATATTGACTGAATATGCTGGGCAGAGAGAAAGATGGAAAAATGGACATAGGGAAAGATGTGATCTATTCACGTTAATATCATATGTACAAAGAAAATTTGTGTTCACAAATTACAGTTCACAAATTGCTTTTATACACTTATTTAAGTTTCATAATCCACTCAGGAGGTAAGAATTTTTATCCAGACTTTAGAGATAGTTAAGTGACATTAACCACTGATACAGAGTCAGAAATAGAGCTGAGTTAGAAAATCTGTTTCTTTTTTCTTTTTCTAATGTTCTTTCCACTCCACTGGAATTGAGGTTTTTGTTAACAAAGGAATGATGTTTTGATAAAAACTGGCTAGGATTTTAGATTTGTTCAGCCTTCTGTGAATTGTTATTGCACTTGTCGTCAGTACTAACCAACTTACCAAAAAAATTTTTTAAGGTTTTGCATCCTCATATTATTCTGCAGAATTTCAGAGGATCTTGTACATACATTTACTAAAGCACTAATCATCTTGGATTACAATTATCTCCATGTACTAGACTTCTGGCTGACCATGCAAACACATTGCATACCCTTCTTTTTTGTTAATACTTGTTCAAAAATCAGGTAGTCGTGTGCTTCAAATGATGTTAAGTCCCTCCCCAACCCCACAGCAAGCTCATAAGGTGAATTTTGAGCGTTGAAATTTTGAATCTTGAAAACCAGTTAGTATTTCTGTCACCCTTGTTAATGATGAGTTTGGAAATGGTCATAGGATACAATTCTGATCAATGAAAAATGAGGGATGTCTGCTGAGAGATGTGTGAACAATTTTTATTTACTTTTTAAAAAGAATGTAAGATAGTTACGACTCATCATTCTCCCTCTCCCTTCTGGATTGTGGATGCTGTTTTGTGAGGATATTATGCTTGGAGGTGCTGCAGCCACATTGATGCTATGAATGTAAAGCCTATGAGTAAAGACAGCTCACTAAGTATGGCTGAGAGAAAAGATGGGAAGAAAAACAACAACGCTTAAGCATTGCTCTCACCTTTAAGCTACTGGATTTTCCAACTTTTACTGTGCAGAAGTGCAGAGATTTTGTTTCTTATAGCCTAAAGCATCATATAAGAAACACCATGAATATTTCTTTGTAACAAACTAAATTTTGAGTTACTTGGGGACATACACTCTAGCCTACTAATCTTTGTATCCATAACTAGTGTCTAGTACAATGCCAAGCATAGATTGAGTTCTCAAACACTGCTAGTTGAATGAATGCATGAATGAACAACTTTCGAAATAGTGTTATAAAGAAAGAACGATCATGCTAACACTGCCACTTTTTCACCGATTTCTGACAAATAGCTAACTATAAGAATTTTCATTGTAGAAGACTTTAAAGGGGTAGAAAGTCTGAAAATATTTGTTCCATAGGATTAACAACTTGAAATTTTTCAAGTGTGTAGTAATTGAGGTTTATTGAATTCATATAGAAGTAGCTGAAAGTCTTTGTGTTTAAGACAGGGTATCATTCATTTAAACCAGCGATTTCTGTCATGCTCTCCTTTTAGAATGTCTATTAATATGGGTCATCTGGTAGAAAAAGGGCATCACTTTGTTCTCTGGATTCTCTCTCAAGTATGGGAAAGCTCCTAATATGAGAATGACATCTAGCACAGAGACTCAAATAACATGTGAGTACACAGATGGATAAAAAGAAGCCCACAAATGATTGATAAGTAAATGGAGTTATTTGGAAGTTTCATCCTAAAGTTGAAAGGAGAATTTAAAATAAAAAGGAATTCAGGTTTCCACATGGTGAAGGGTGCTAAGCTCGAGGTGACCCCCGCACTCTCTTCTCTTCCTGTGTCACTGAGTGGGGGCTGACTTTTCTCAGTTAAACTTGTCTTATTCCTTTCAGCTGTCAAAGCCATTTTGTCATCATTCTTGAATAGATCATCATAATTTCATTTAAAATATGTACAAACAGAAAGTGTGTCTACTTAGAAGAAAAATGTTAATTTAGTTTGTTACATTTTTTTTTTAAATGAAGGAAAATTGCCTCCCAGAAAAATATATCTTATATATTATATCCCTAACTTTGGGCTAATATTTCATCTATAATTTATATATTTTCATCCAAGCTTATCTTCTTCAGCATTTTTTAAAATTGGGATGTTAAATGCAGTGAATTACATGTCTGTTTTTGATTAACATTGTTTCAGGTGTACAAATAATAATTTGATCTCTGTGTACACTACAAAGTAGTCAGCACAGTAAGTCTAATTATTATCCATCACCATACAGTTGATCCCTTCAGCCATTTACCCACCCCTTACCCACTTCTCCTCTCATAAACACCAATCTGTTCTCTGTATCTATAAATTTTGTTCTGTTTGTTCATTTGTTTTGTTTTTTAAATTCCACATATAAGTGAAATTATATGGCAATTGTCTGATTTAGTTCACTTAGCATAATGCCCTTAAGAGCCATCCATGTTGTCACAAATGGCATGATTGCATTCTTTTCTTTTTTATGGCTGAGTAGCATTTCATTGTATATGGGTATATATCAAATCTTTATCCGTTCATCCATCGATTGACACTCAAGATATGTTGTTTCCATATCCTAGTTATTGTAAATAATGCTGCAATAACATAAAGGTGCATATATCTTTTGTAATTAGTGTTTTTTTCTTCAGATGAATACCCAGAAGCGGAAGAGATGGATCATACGGTAATTCTATTTTTAATTTTTTGAGGCCTGTCCATACTGTTTTACATAATGGATGTGCCAGTGTACATTCACACCTTTTCTCCACATCGTCTCCAACGCTTATTTCTTGTCTTTTTGATAACAGTCATTTTAACAGTTGGGAGGTGATATCTCATTGTGGTTTTGATTTGCATTTCTCTGAAAATTACTGATGTTGAATATAGTTTCATGTGCCCATTGACCAACTGTATTTCTTCTGTGGAAAAATGTCTATTTAGTTCCTGTGCCCATTTTATAATCAGCTTATTTGGATTTTTTGCTATTGAGTTGAGTTTAAATATTTTGAGTACTAACGCCTTATTTGGTACATGGTATGCAAATATTTTTTCCCATTCAGTAGGTTACACTTTTGTTTTGTTGATGAAGCTTTTTAGTTTGATGTAGTCCCACTTGTTTATTTTTGCTTTTGTTGCCTTTGCTTTTGAGGTCACATACATGAATTCCACACCAAAACTGATGTCATGGGGCGCAGTGGTTGAGAATCCGCCTGCCGATGCAGGGGACACGGGTTCATGCCCCGGTCCGGGAAGATCCCACATGCTGCGGAGCGGCTGGGCCCGTGAGCCATGGCCGCTGGGCCTGCGCGTCCGGAGCCTGTGCTCCACAGCGGGTGAGAGGCCCGCATACCGCAAAAAAAAAAAAAAAGAAAACTGGAGCCTACCACCTAGGTTTTCCTCTAGAACTCTTATGGTTTCAGGTCTTACATTTAAGTTTTTAATCCATTTTGAGTTCAGTGTTGCTTATGGTGTAAGATAGTGGTCTAGTCTCATTTTTTTGCATGCATCTGTCCAGTTTTCTCAACACCATTTATTATAGAGACTGTATTTTCCACATTATATATTCTTGGATGCTTTGTTGTAAATTAATTGACCATATATGTGTGGGTGTAATTATGGGCTCTCTATTCAGTTCCATTGATCTGTGTGTCTGTTTTTATGCCAATACCATACTGTTTTGATTAGTGTAGCTTTATAATATAGTTTGAAATCAGGGACATGATACCTCCTGCTTTGTTCTTCTTTCTCAAAGTTGCCTTGACTATTCAGGATCTTTTGTGGTTCCAAACAAATTTTAGGATTATTTGTTCTAGTTCTGTAAAAATGCCATTTTTTAGATAGGGATTGCATTGAGTTTGTAGATTGTTTTGTGTAGTATGAGCATCTTAACAGTATTAATTCTTGCAATCCATAAGCATGGAATGTCTGTCCATTACTTTGTGTCATCTTCGGTTTCTTTCATCATTGTCTTAGTTTTCATTGTACAGGTCTTTCACCTTCTTGGTTAAATTTATTCCTAGCTATTGCATTCTTTTTCATGCAATTGTAAATAAGATTGTTTCCTTAATTTCCCTTTCTGATAGTTAGTTGTTAGGGTATAAACATGCAATAGACTTTTTTTTTTTTTTTTTTTTGGTGGTACGTGGGCCTCTCGCTGTTGTGGCCTCTCCCGTTGCGGAGCACAGGCTCCGGACGCGCAGGCTCAGCGGCCATGGCTCACGGGCCCAGCCACTCCGCGGCATGTGGGATCTTCCCAGACCGTGGCACGAACCCGTGTCCCCTGCATCGGCAGGCGGATTCCCAACCACTGTGCCACCAGGGAAGCCCTGCAATAGACTTTTGTATATTGATTTTGTACCCTGAAGCTTTACTGAATGGATTTATTATTTTTTACAGTTTCCTAGCAGACTCGTTAGGGTTTTCTATATATAAGATCTTGTCATCCACAAATAGTGCCAGTTTTACTTTTCCTTTCCAATTTGGATGCATTTTACTTCTTTTTCCTGCCTAACTGCTCTGGTTAGGGCTCCCAATACTCCCAATACCACATCTTCTTAATTCAGTCATCTGTTGATGGGCACATGGGTTGCTTCCATGTCTAGGCAATTGTAAATAGTGCTGCTGTGAACATCAGGGTGCATGTACCTTTTTGAAACAGTGTTTTCATGTTTTCCAGATACATACCCAGGAGTGTAATTGCTGGATCATATGGTAGTTCTATTTTTACTTTTTAAGGAACCTCCATAGTGTTTTCCATAGTAGCTGCACCAATTTACATTCCCACCAACAGCGTATGAAGGTTCCCTTTTCTCCACATCCTCACCAACATTTGTTATTTGTGTTCTTTTTGATAATAGCTGTTTTGACAGTTGTGAGGTGATACTTCATTGTGGTTTTGATTAGCATTTCTCTAATAATTATCAGTATTGAGCATCTTTTCATGTGCTTGTTAGCCACCTGTATGTCTTCTTGAAAAAAATGTCTATTCAAGTCTTTTTTATTGAATTGTGATTTTTTTTGGTATTGAGTTATATGAGCTGTTTGTATATTTTGGATATTAACCCCTTGTCGGTCACATTAGTTGCAAATATTTTCTCCTGTCCTGTAGGTTGTCTTTCTGCTTTGCTAACTGTTTCCTTTGCTGTGCAAAAGCTTTTAAGGTTAATTAGGTCCCATTTGTTTATTTTTGCTTTTATATATTTTGCCTTGGGAACCTAATCCAAGAAAATATTGTTACAATTTATGTCAGAGTGTTTCACCTATGTTGTCTTCTAGGGGTTTTATGGTTTCATGTCTGACATTTAGGTAATTAAACCATTTTGAGTTTATTTTTGTATCTGGTTTGAGGGAATGTTCTAATGTCATTGCTTTACATGTGTCTGTCATTTTTCCCAGCACCATTTGTTGAAGAGAGTGTTTCTTCTCCATTGTATATTCTTGCCTACTTTGTCATAGATTAATTGCCTGTAGGTGTAAGGGTTTACTTCTGGGCTCTCTATTCTGTTCCATTGATGATGTTTGTCTGTTTTGTTTTGTTTTTTCCCCCCCAATACCACGCTGTTTTGATTTCCATAGCTCTCTCCTTGTATTTATCCCTTTATCATTATAAGATGCCATTCTTTGTCTTCTGTTATAAAGGTTTTGTTTTAAAGATTGTTTTATCTGATAAGAGTATTGCTACCTATTCTTCCTTGTCACTTCTGTTTGCACAAAATACCTTTTTCTGTCCCCTCACTTTCAGTCTGTGTGTCTTCCACCCTGAAGTGAGTCTCTTGTAGACAGCATATTGAAGGGTCTTTTTTTTTTTCTTTTTTATCCAAACAGCTACCGTATGTTTTTTGATCAGAGCATTTAATCCACTGACATTTAAAATTGTTGATAGATGTGTACTTACTGCCATTTTATTCCTTGTTTTTTCCAGTTGTTTTTGTAGTTCTTCTTTGTTCATTTCTTCTTTTTGTTTTTCCCTTTGTGGTCTGATGATTTTCTTTTGTAGTATGCTTGAGTTCCTTTCTTTTTGGTTTTTGTGCATCTATTGTAGGTTTTTGTGTTGTAATTACTGTGGGGTTCATATATTTTGGCCCATAATTATATCTACTTGATTTAAACTGGTATTCATTTAAGTTCACACACCTTCTAAATGATCCCCATTTTTTACTCCCCTACCCCACATTTTGTGTTTTTCACATCATATTTTACACCTTCATGCTTATCTCTTTACTGTTGTAGTTACTGCTGCTTTTACCTTTTACTTTATTTTTGTTTTGTTTTTTAATATGCATATGAGCTTATTTAAGTGATCTTCAATCCTCATTATATATTTGCCTTTCCAGTTGGAATTTTTCCCTTTCCTATAGATTCTTCCTTTGTTTTCATTTAGAGAAGACCCTCAACATTCCTTTTAGGATAGGTTTAGGATTGCTTCTTGTACCTGGATATCTGTTTACAGGTTTAGTTTTGGGAAGTTTTCAGTCATAATTTCTTCATACATAATTTTGATCCCCTTCTCTCTTTCTCTCCTTCTGGAACCCCTATTACACATAGGTTGGCACATTTTCTATTATCCCACAGATCTAGTATGTTTCTTTAGGTTTGTTTCCTTTTTCCTTTTTCTTTGTGCCTGCTATTCTGATCGAGTGATTTCCATTATTCTATCCTCCAGATCACTTATGTGTTCTGTGTTGTTTAGTTGGCTACTCATTGCTTTTAGATCACCTTTTATGTCAGAAATTGAATTATCTATTTTTGATTGGGCCATCTTCATAGTTTCTAGTTTGTTGTTAAAATGATCTGTGTTTATATCAATGTTCCTTCTTAATTCAGTTAGCATTCTTATTATCACTTTTTTTTTTTAATTCAGGGTCTGGTAGACTAATTATCTCTTTCATTATTTTTTTCAGGTTTATCTCTTGTTCTTTCAATTGGGAGCAGTTCCTCTGCCTTTTCATTTCATCTAACTTTCTCTGTCTCTATGAAGTTAGGTGAAACAGTTATCTATTTTGGTCTTGAAGAGGTGTTTTATATTTTATTGGGAGCATCCCAGGGTAGACTGCATGTGCCCAATATCTTTGGTACAAGGGCTGGATCTGATGTGGATGCCAGCCACACCTTTCCACAGGGTGTGCTGGCCACTATCACCTTGACAGGGGTGTGGTCTGTGTTGGAGCAGATAAAGCCTGCTCAGGGTGTGAGGCAGGACCTCCTCTCTGCTCCATGGCTATCTCCACCCTGTTAGAGGCAGGGTCTGATCCCCATTTGCTGGAGCAGAAGCCCTGAGGGTCGGGCTTGAGCAGGCTCTGTTCCCTTTAAGTGTGTGTTTTTCCTTCTCCCTGCACCAGGGCCTTTGCAGGGGAGTGCTGAAGGAAGTGAGGCTCCCTGCTCCCAGCGTTCTGATGTACTGTCTGTGTAGGCATCTGTGGCTCCACTCAGATGCAGAACAATGTTGTGTCTTTTCCCCTGTTGTGGTCATCCCAGATTTAGTGCAAGGTTGTGGCGTGGAGTGGGCAGGGTTGGAGTGTTTGCTGGGCTGAGTATGGGGGTTGTGGCCTGTTGGTCATGGGGGCTCAAGCGACTGTGCTGCCACTAGGGGTCTGGGCTGCCTCTGTGGCGCTGTTTGCATATGTGCCAGCAATCGCTGCTGCCTCCCCACCCGGACCACACCCCAGGCCCCCCTTGTTGCCTCTGTGTTGCTACATCAAGTCTTTTCCTAGGACCTGGCTGCCCTAGATCCCACACCAAGCCCTGACGTGGAGTGAGTGGAGCCAGCGTGTTCACCCAGTTTGCCGCAGTGTGGAGAGGCAGCAGCCGGTAGTGCAGAACTCTCTCCATCCTGTTTGTTGACAAGCCAGCACCTGCATGCTCCTGGCAAGTGGAGTCTAGGATTCTCCAGCCCCTCTTTCTGTTCCAGTGGCTCTCCCGGTATCCAAAGGGACTTGTCTCCTCTTTGTAGGACCCCAGGATTGGGATGCCCAGTCTGAGGCTCAACCCACTCACTCCCCAGGGTGAGTCTCTGCTCATGTGTTCTTTCTTTTTCCTTTTAGACCCCTCCCAGGGGCACAGGTCCAGACCTGATGCTTTTTTTCCCATCCTACCCAGTTATGTGGCTATCTTTCTTGCAGCCTTGGTTGTACAGGAATTCTGCCAGTTTCCAGTTAGTTTTCCATGAGAATTGTTCCACATGTAGATGTATTTTTGATGTGCTGGTTGGGAGAGGTAAACTCCACATCCTCTTACTCCACCATCTTGATCCCCCTCTCACCAAAGTCTTTACTCTTGACCTTAACAAATTTAGTGAAACGCTATCCTAGGACTTAATTCACCCCACTTCATTGCTAATCACATTTTATCTTGTTGGCATCCTGCATATAACTGTATTTAATCATGTATGAACTTTCATCCTCAGAGGTTGGGATATATATTATGAACTCAAGTATCAGTCTGAGAGGAACATGGTTTAAGAAAACCATAATAGATGGAAGCAAAAAAAAAAGTAGTGGCAGATGTTACCTCCATCCAGGGCTGGTACAGTGACTCTTAAAATTCTGCCATATGGTGAGACTCCTTCCACCCTCTTTGTTCAATTTTCCTTCCTTCCTTCCCCATATACTCAGCTGCTACAGTAAGTCTCTAGCCTTATATCTCTGTTACTTACCATTTCAAAACTATTCCTCTCTCAGTAGTGTCTTATTTAATAAAATAGCATGATATAGAACTCAAGGCAACTCTGGCATAATTGGGCATTCTCAGGTAACCTGTTTTTTCCATGAGGCTAATTTCAGGATGTTCTACTATCAAGCAACTACAAGATTAATTAGGCAAACAGTTACCAACCTATACCCACCTCTGAAAGCACTGAAGTATAATCTGGATTTTATGGAAGGTGATATTAGAAGACTAGGAGGAAGTTAACCTGAACTAGTAATAGCAAAATTCCTTGTCTTCCCCAATCAACTCCCCTCTCAATATTCCTCCTCCAGTGACATCCTCACTCCTCTTCTTTCTTCCCCACAATCACTCTCTGCCCAGTCATTCTACACAGCTCCACTCATCAAAGTCCCTTTGCATTGCTCAAATGTCTGCCCCAGTAGTACAAACCCAAACCGTCTTACTGTTCCTCATATTTCTGCCCTACCCCAGAGGGCTTCATTCATCTCAACATAGAATTTTAATGATCAGATCCAATATCATATTTCACTTTATAATAGCAAGAGGGAATCCATTCTTTTAAGACTGCTTCTGATTTATGATGTGAATTTCAAGCAATCAATGATGATTTTTGCATCTATAAACTAAGAATATAAATTCTGGTAATTTCCAGTGGCTCAACAGATATCACCAGCTCAAGGTTTTGTGTTCCCAAGGCTGGAGTTGCCCCTGGAGGGAAATAGAGTATGCAAAATGACAGCTGATGATCCAGATTAACACTGCAGATGTTCATGACTCTTCATGGGACATTTTTCAAAAATTAAATGCCTTTTGTTTCCTATATTTATATGCAAACAGATTTCGCAACACTCAGAATTCTGGCTTCTCTTTAAAAACTGGGAAAACACTGGTACACATTCCACACATCAGTACTCACCAGGGTTTGAGAAGGAGCTACCGTCTTTCTCGTGGGTACCTGACCTCCCATCCTCACTCCTCCTTACTGTTTTTCGCCTGGTCCTCTTCACTTGCTTTTCTTGCCAGGCTAGCTCCTATAGCCATTTACATTTACAACCCTGGCTTAGAAATAGAGGTTTATATCAGACTATCATAAACATTAGAGAACTACTTACCATTAGATTATAAATACTCCAGCAAGGGGTATTTGTGAGAGAACTCTGTATATGTACACAGTAACAGAGACATGTGCCCATGAAAATTTAAGCCAAATGATACATGATATAAAAATATGTTAATATACTCTGAAGCAATGGTACATTTTCCACCTTAAGTTGAATGATATTTTTGCTTTAACTAAAAGCATTATGTGAAGTAATAAAAGACTAATAAATTTAAAATTTGTTTGGGGAGAACATTAATGAACTCCATAAAATGTAAAATAATACAAAGGACTCTGAATATTTTAGAAGTTTTATTTAACAGAAGATACACTTATTTTTCCTCAAGTTCAAAATAGTTCTACTAATTAACATTTTTAATCAGAAAGGATTATTTAGAGGGTTACAATAAAAAGATTAAATTATTAGGCCTACAGATCTCTGTTACTGCACTTCATGGATGTTCTCATAATAAAATATAATAGTTTAAAAAACGAATTAATTGCATGCTTCCCCTTCAAGAGATAGACTTGTGTAGTTACTATAGCAACTACATACAATCCCAACTATTAAATTTCTTATTATAGGAAAATAAATCAACAATGACTTAGGTTACTTATGATAACATATGGCTTTGGAAGATACCTATTTATTTACCCAATATTATTACGAAAACTGCTTTACTATAAAAAATCAAAGGCAAATACTTTCTTAAAAATGAGTATGCACGAAGTGAAGAAAGTGCTAGCAAAATCAGCCCGATTGCCCTCACGCATGGCTCCACCATGTGTCTAGACTAATTACATGTACAATATAACCCACTCTGGCCAGTCATGCCTGCTGTAATTGTGCATGTTATGTTCCTAAAGTGTACCACTAACCTTTGCAATTTCCTTTAAAATTAAAACAGCAGTTAACTTTCTTTCAGTTCAACAAAAGGTTTATGCCCTGGATTTTTCAGAACTGGATTAGCATACTAAAACATAAATCAATGAGGACTTTTTCCAAGAAAAGCTGTCCAGTGAAATGTTATTTATCATTTGGTGTTTATCTAAACAATTGCTTGATCTACATTACAACCAGTAACAGGTTTGACTCTTGTGGCTTTTTGTTTTGCTTCTTTAATTTTTGTCTCACGGATTCAAATGCTTTGTTTTACAACTGAGCAAACAGTATTAAGGGTAGTTATAAGGCAGGAGTAAAAAACACAAGCCTAGGTCTAGGCAATAACAACATTCTCATCTCTTCAAATCAATTTCATTCAGTTCTAATGGCTTCTGATTACACAGGCTGAGATCTCAGTATCCCACATAGGCTTGTCTTGGTTTTGAAAGAGAATTGTATGATTGAAAAATACTTTCCATTTTGTATTCCAACCTTATTCACTTTATTATCCAGAATATGTTGCAGTCTTTTCATAAGAAAAAACAAAAAACAAACAAAAAACTCGGTCCAAATACTGCTTGTAATACCCTCATCTCCTTTTTCCCTTCAATCGGGGAATCAAAAAAGAAATAAAATTATTTGTCTTTTTGTTTGTTTGTTTGTAGCCAAAGGACTGAAATAAAAATGAAACTGCGTGATATCTGCTAGCCAAAAGGGTTGGTTTTATATTTCACATTGAAAATGGGTCTCATGCTTTACATTTAAAAAGAACATGTTATATTTTTATCTCAGTCCTCTTGTTCCACTCACTGAACGACAGCATCAAATATTTGGCTCAATGTGTCAAAAAATTTACTTTTATTTCAACCTAAAACTAGTAAAGTGTAAGACATAAAGGTAAAGCACCAGAATGCTTCGTAATTCTCTGAATTTTCACATCTGAAAAAGCCATGGCTATTTGTATTATTTTTTTAATATAGATGAGGTAAGGTACTGAAGGAAATCAGAATGTGTCACCCCAAAATATGCTACTTTAGAACACTGATTATTTTGAATTAAAAGCACTTTTGAAACAGCAGGTTCAGGAAGTTCACTCTGACCCTCATTTTTCTTCCTAAAATCAGGAAATAATATTCCCATATATTATCTGGGAAAGGCACCCTCCCTGTACCAGGAGAAAAGAAGACATTCTTACTAGCCCAGAGATAGCACCGGAGGAATCTGCAGACAAACATTACTCCATTAGTTTCCTCCCATATTTTTGCCCAAAGGTTGCCACCCTTGGAAGCCTAAAACTGCTTTCCTTTGTCTTGTCATTTCTTTACAAATTTATTGTTCTTTGTTGAAGATGCTATATAAACTGCAATTTTAAGCACCATTTTGAGTTGATCTCGGTTTCTGTTTCTCCCATGGGATGTGTGCTGCAGGGGTTAATGGCTTTTTTGTTTGTTTTTTGTTAATTTCTCTTTCTGTTACAGGAATCTCAGAATGGTAGAGGGAAAATTACATTTTCTCCTGTACAGTATAAAAATAGTTCTATTAGATCCCATTTTAGCCAACTTGTTAGATAGTCCCATTCACTCTGATGCATCTGGATTCCCTTTAAATAGAAACAACACTGTTAGAGATTGAAGGGGCTGACCTAATTGACTCCTATAATGACTGAAGGAAATGACTAATTCAGAACATATTGCAGTTTTTCCATTCATCTCCATTGACTTTGTAGCACCTCAATTTCTGCCCTGCCCCAGCCCCACCCAGTCTCTTATTTATCCGTCTTTTCTCTCACTGAACCCTCAAAGGAAGAAATTCGAAATAATCCTTAGCAACTAATCTGGACACATTTCAACAATGGCTTCTGCCACATTAAATATAGTTCTACACCCGAGAAAGTCAACCATAACCACATCTAATTTGCAGATTAGGTAGGAGCGGACAAGCATTGTGTTCACATCTCCATACTGGATTTTCACTTTATTGAATGTGTCGTCACAAGATCAGTCAAGCAGTGTTTAGCTGGACCTTTGCCTCATATACAAGCCTGATCCACTCAGGGCAGCTTCTAATGAGTAGTAATACTAAAAACAATAGCAACACTTTGCCTCCTTTTTCACAGTGTTCAAACCATTTCTTTATTTTCCAATAGATACTGAATGCTTACAAATGTGTAATTACTTTCGTAGGCAGCAAATATTACTCAGTGCATGATTGCTGAAGTGGCATACCTCCTGGCATATGTTTTACCAAGGGCTGGCATAAGCCGTGAGTAGTAGAGAATCTGATCATGCTTGTTTAACAAGGTAACCTTATGTTAAATTTTAGCATATAATTTTCCAGGTGGTAATATTCTTTTTCTGAATGGTTGGTTGACTTGCTGTAGGTATAACTATTTTGAGACAAAGCTTACCCATGATCTAACAGATTTTCCCTGCCGAAGACTAAATTCCCACCCTTCACTTGAAGATTATGCTTTTTCAAAGGGGGCAAATATCTACATTTGTTTAGATTAGTCTATTCTATTTCCATCCCCTTACTTTCAGTCTGTATGTGTCTCTAGGTCTGAAATGGGTCTCTTGTAGACAACAAATATATGGGTCTTGTTTTTGTATCCGTTCAGCCAATCTGTGTCTTTTGGTGGGAGCATTTAGTCCATTTACATTTAAGGTAATTATCGGTATGTATGTTCCTATTCCCATTTTCTTAATTGTTTTGGGTTCGTTATTGTAGGTCTTTTCTTTCTCTTGTTTCTTGCCTAGAGAAGTTCCTTTAGCAGTTGTTGTAGAGCTGGTTTGGTGGTGCTGAACTCTCTCAGCTTTTGCTTGTCTGTAAAGGTTTTAATTTCTCCATCAAATCTGAATGAGATCCTCGCTGGGTAGAGTAATCTTGGTTGCAGGTTTTTCTCCTTCATCACTTTAAATATGTCCTGCCAGTCCCTTCTGGCTTGCAGAGTTTCTGCTGAAAGATCAGCTGTTAACCTTATGGGGATTCCCTTGTGTGTTATTTTTCCCTTGCTGCTTTTAATATGTTTTCTTTGTATTTAATTTTTGACAGTTTGATTAATATGTGTCTTGGCGTGTTTCTCCTTGGATTTATCCTGTATGGGACTCTCTGTTTTTCCTGTACTTGATTAACTATTTCCTTTCCCATATTAGGGATGTTTTCAACTATAATCTCTTCAAATATTTTCTCAGTCCCTTTCTTTTTCTCTTCTTCTGGAACCCCTATAATTCGAATGTTTGTGTGTTTAATGTTGTCCCAGAGGTCTCTGAGACTGTCCTCAGTTCTTTTCATTCTTTTTTCTTTATTCTGCTCTGCAGTAGTTATTTCCACTATTTTATCTTCCAGGTTACTTACTGTTCTTCTATCTGTTATTCTGCTATTGATCCCATCTAGAGTATTTTTCATTTCATTTATTGTGTTGTTCATCGTTGTTTGTTTCATCTTTAGTTCTTCTAGGTCCTTGTTAAATGTTTCTTGCATTTTGTCTATTCTATTTCCAAGATTTTGGATCATCTTTACTATCATTATTCTGAATTCTTTTTCAGGTAGACTGCCGATTTCCTCTTCATTTGTTAGGTCTGGTGGGTTTTTATCTTGCTCCTTCATCTGCTGTGTGTTTTTCTGTCTTCTCATTTTGCTTATCTTACTGTGTTTGGGGTCTCCTTTTTGCAGGCTGCAGGTTTGTAGTTCCCGTTGTTTTTGGTGTCTGTCCCCAGTGGCTAAGGTTGGTTCAGTGGGTTGTGTAGGCTTCCCGGTGGAGGGGACTAGTGCCTGTGTTCTGGTGGATGAGGCTGGATCTTGTCTTTCTGGTGGGCAGATCCACGTCTGGTGGTGTGTTTTGGGGTGTCTGTGGACTTACTATGACTTTAGGCAGCCTCTCTGCTAATGAGTGGGGTTGTGTACCTGTCTTGCTAGTTGTTTGGCATAGGATGTTCAGCACTGTAGCTTGCTGGTCATTGAGTGAAGCTGGGTGCTGGTGTTGAGATGGAGATCTCTGGGAGATTTTCGCCGTTTGATATTATGTGGAGCTGGGAGGTCTCTTGTGGACCAGTGTCCTGAAGTTGGCTCTCCCACCTCAGAGGCACAGCACTGTCTCCTGGCTGTAGCACCAAGAGCCTTTCATCCACATGGCTCTGACATGTTAACCTTCAAATGGAAGAATCCTTTCTTTGTGTGAATAAAGGTGGCCTTCGAGGTCCAGGTTTCAGGGAACTGGCACAAGGTGGCCATCCCTGGTTTCACATCAACATGATCTCAGGCAGAAACCTCCTTCTTTTTCCATTTTGTCTTTAAGTTACTTGTTGAAACAACCGGCCCGCCGTCCCCATGACTGTCACGGCTTCGGCCGCCAGGGCCCCTCCAGAGCTGGCAGCCTCAGTGAGGCCACCCTCCCCTTGGGCTCCGGGGCAGTTCCGTGACGGCGGAGGGAAGAGACCCTGAGCCAGGAGTTAGATTAGTCTATTCTAGATAGACAGAGCTATGCGGATTTCCAAAGCACCCTTCAAGAGGTGATAAATTATATTAATTTATGCCCCCAGTCTACGAGCTGACTTCATGTAGTGACATAGGAATCATACCAAATACATTTTTACTCGGATTTTTTTTTAATGGTTATTGTGTGTTTCAAAATTTCCATGCTGTGTTCCATTCATCAACTGTGCATCCTCAAATTAGATATGGCCCCTCCCAGAGCAACTGCCTTGCATTACTGTTGTCTAAAGCTATAAACATGGTCATCATCTTTCTGATTTTGGGTGGACTTGGAGAAAAGCATGCCCAAAGAGCCTGGGACACGTATCCCTCTTCTTCAGGATAAAACAAAAACAGAAAGTGAAATGGCATGTCCAAGTTGGAATATTTAAGTTTTTGTTTGTTTCCCATCACAGAGAATGCTAATTTTTTTTCCACTTCTATGTCACAGTTTCAGAAATTCATTTTTTGATATTAAATCTTTTTATTCTAGTTAATAAAAAATAAATCACAATAAAATGTGTATATGGAATAGCTATTCATCTAAATTATATAGGTTTTAAAAAATGTTTTCATTTATTCTCTTCAGTTGTTAAATAAGACCTGATTTGATATTACTTTTTCATAATTCCTGAGTGATATTGGATACATAATCACTTCATTTTGATGCATATATATGCAGGAAAAAAGTAACATCTTCCACAGAGTAAAACTTGTATTTTTAAGGTATTTTGCAGAAATGTACTCCCTAAAATCTTTGTTCCTAATCAGACACTTCAAACCACATCTCTCATCCATCATCTCTCTCTTCCTCCCTCCCCCACTCCTCTCTCTTGCTCATGCACCCATATTACTTCACTGTATAGTCTTTAGAAAAGCTATAATGTAAAACACTGTCTTCCATATGGGGGAGCATAAATAATCTATGGTTTTAAATATAGTGGCTGTCTTATGACTACATTTTTATAACAAAAAGTCGACTGAATCAAGTACTGTGACATAGAATGACCTTCTCTTTCAATCTGCAACAAATGTTATTAAGAAGGGTTTTTTTCCTAATAGTTATTGCAAATGGAATTACTTGTAGCTGATTATTTAACGGTTGTGTGAAAGGCTGTGTGATGTCACAAAAGAAATACTAAACTGAATTTTAGACCTTGAATTACTGATGTCAGATTTCTGATAAATAGGATTAAAAATCAGTTAAATCTAAAGTTGTCTGGATTACTAAGACACTGATAACAGTTGAAAATAATAATTTTGGTCCTGCTATTTTTTCTCTTTTTAAAACTCAGTAACTCACAAGTTAATTTACTTATCTCAAACTTTTGTATTTAAAAAAGAAGCACTTGAATTTATGCAATAATTCTTTTCTTTCTTCAGTTATCTTTTATTACACTTTTATCAAGGTTAAATATTTTGCATTGATTGGTTTGAACATTTTCATTAGCATTCAATATTTCAAAAGATTACACTGACAAAAAAAAAAAAAAAAGCCCTATGTGTCAGATATCCAGAAACATCTTTGAATGGTAACAATATGAACAGATGAGAAAACTTGCAGACAGTTATCCAAATATACCAACTTCCAGCTGTGCAATGGCAATGCAATCGTCTGCCAGAAGTTAGTTTGCTATTTCTGTAGAAACAACCTGGTGATCACTGTCCTTATAGGAGATCTTATAGGACACTCTGCTGCACATATACAGTTGCATAATGCATTGACCTGGAATGTACTTTAAACACAAGAAGCAGCTGGTTACTTTTCCTTAAAGGAAAATGAAAGACAGGAAAGGTAAGACTTTCAAAAGTAACTATTAACACATTAACTGCATTATTTTCATCCTTCATAAAATTTTATCCATTGAAAACTGAACATTTACTTTTGGAAACATATTTTAAGGAGTTCAGAGATCTTTTGGAAGTTTATCTAGGAATAGTCCAATTCACAGGGTAAGAAAAAATGCCACAGAATAAATGTGATTACTATTCCTGAGGCAGATGAATGGCTACAGTTTCAGAATCTTATCAGTCCCTGAACTTGAACCTCAAGCCTGTAATTCCAGAAACGATAAGTGCATAGTGCTGGGAATGCATCTTCCTTAGATCCTTGAGAGTTCGTTTTTCATCCTTGGCCCTGCTAATATTTGGGACTGTTCTGTGCATCGTAGTATGTTCAGCAGCATCCGTGGCCATCTACCCACTAGATGCCAGTGGCACTTCCCATCCACATTTGTGCCAACCAACAGTGTCTCCAGATATTGCCGACGTCCTCTGGCAGAGAAGGGCAAATCTGCCCCCAGTTGAGAACCCCTGAGCTAAAAGGGGAAAAAGTAATAGCCATTAAAAAATAAGACCTAGAAATTATAGTTATAATATTGCCTTAATTCAGATTCTTCTAGAAGACAACCCTAATGCAAGTATTTGATGTCATATAGTTTATTTGGGAGGTAGTCCCAGAAAGTACCAGAAGAGGAGGAGGAAACTGAGCCAGTGAAGGGAAGAAGCCAGTAGAGGTTAGTTAATGAACAGATTTCTGCCATATGCCACTGGGGCTTAATCCTACCAGGACCCCTGGGAGACTGTGAAGAACATGCCTTAGTTTTGTCCCCCTAAAAGTGAGGGACCTGAGGTATTTATTCACCAACTTCCCTCCCTAGTTGCTTGCAGCTACTCCTGAGGTCATTGATTCTCTGGCCCTTAATGCCTGCCTTATGGAGGGTCTGGGCATTCCCTGTGGCCAGAGGAAGCCCCCAGGGAGAGTGACAGGTGTTTGTAGCAGGAAGCTTTTGGTTTCTACAGCATTGCTTCTCAAAGTGTGGTTCTGGGCTGTGAGCATCAGCATCACCTGAGCACTTACTAGGAATGCAAATTCTCAAGCAGCACCCAAGACGCTGAACAGGAACACTGGAGCTGAGACCCAGCAATCTGTGTTTTACCAAGCCCTCCAAGTGACTCTCATGCCACTCGAGTGTGTGAGCCACTGGTCTAGGCAGGAGTTCTCAACCAGGGGCAGTTTTGTTCCCCAGGGGTCATTTGTCAACGTCTGCAGACATTATTGGTTGTCATAACTTGGAGAAGGAGAGTACTACTGGCTGGTGGATAAGGCTAGGAAAATTCTGTGAAACACCCTACGTGGAAGAGGACAGCCCCATAATAAAGACTTAAATTGCTTAAAATGTCAACAGCACCAAGGCTGAGAAATCTTGGTTTAGGTGAATGAGGAGTGATGAAGAAATAAGGGCAGGGCATCAACAGTAGCTCCCATATTATGAGCTTCACTTTTTGTGTTTGTTTAATTTTCTTCCAAGAGCTGTTATGGTTTCAATATTGCAAACATCACAAACAGCCAATTAATCCATCCATATTTCATGTACACACTGCTGTTTGCCTTATGTCTTTTCACTCTGGTAAGACACTTCCACTCAGTAAGCTTCCTTTTCACTGCTCTTCGACTAGTCTCCTTGGAATGTCCTTTTCTCTTGAGGGAGACATTATGCTCTTGCAGAAATCCCTTATCTTTCTTTGCTGTATATAGCTAAAATTGCTGTCACCATCCCATTGTCTCCTGTCATGTTTTATCTAGCGATTTCTAACCTAAGGGCTCCCTTCAGGAATGCGGGTTCCCTTCCCTGTGAGCGGGATTCTGTCTAATCATCAATCTGCTCAGTTCCCAGCTCCTATAAACTTCAGAAAAGGTGTAAGCGTTAATAGCTCCTCTCTGATTTTAGTTCCTCAGTTTCAGGTGAATAAAGCTGCCATTGAAATTCTCTGATATCATTCAACATTATAACAAGGCACCTTGAATACACACATAGTAATTAATGTGCCTTGGAATTTACTTCAGGGTAGCATATTCATTTAGAATATATAGACCCACACATGGTGGATGTGCTGTTCTCACTGCTGCTGTAAACGCCAACAGTCAGCAATCATTCTGTTTCAAGCAGGGTATGCTAAGTACTTTGCAAACTGTGACAGAATTTTAGCTCCCATGACTTTGCCCTCTGGTGTTACCTTCATGAATATGTTACATGCATAATATAGTTGGCAGATGCGATGAAGGCTACTGATGAGTTGACCTTAAAATAGCCATGGTAGCCTGGATGCCCAGGTGAACTCAGTATCATCACATGAGCTCTAACAGGTAGAACTAGAAGGGAAGTCAGAGAGATGTTGAACACAAGAAGGGTTCTTTGTGCTGTTTCTGGCTTTCAAGATGAACAGGGCACAAGCCAGGGAATGAAGGTGTCCTTTAGAAGGTGAGAATGTTTCCCGGCTCACGGCCAGTAAGGAAATGAGGACCCTAGTCCTACAGCTACATGGATCCAAATTCCTGTAACAACTTGAATAAGCCTGGAAACAGATTCTCCCCAGACCCTCCAGATGAGAGCACAGGCCAGCCAAGACGTGACACCTTAATTTCAGCCTCATGAGACCCTAAACAGATCACCCTACTGAGCCTGCCTGATCTTCTGACCTACAGAACTGTGGGGTAACAAAATGCGTGTTAAGATACCAAGTTTGTGGTAATTTATTATGCAACAATTGGAAGCTAATGCACAAACAATATTTCCCTTTATGCTCATGGCAACACTCAAGGGAAGGCTTTCTACCTCCATAATTGAGAAAACGGAGGCTTAGAAATACTGAGTATCTTCATCGAGGTTTCAAAGTTGATACGTTAGAGAGTTGGGGTCAGAATTCAGATATTTGCCACCAAAGACCATAGCCTTACCTCCTATTTAATGCTGCCTTCAAAAGGCACGCTGTCAGAAGTCTAGAGCAAGTTGTCTTAATTTATTGGTTTATTTGGTGGTATTTCCTAATGGATTTGAACAATTGAGTCATTCACACTAAGATTAGATAGGTCTAGTTAGGAAAAAATAATCCATAAATCACACAGGCATTAGAATAAATGAGTTCCCAGGTTTTTGGCTGCTAAATGCTATCTAAAACTGACCTGGAGAATGTGATAAGATAAAGCTTGCAATACGGCTGAAATAAGCATAAACAGAACACTATGCTCCAGTTAAAACAATTCATTTCACTTAGTACAAGGTAAGAGTATTGATGCTATAGTAGCCTTTATGGATATGTGGTCTTCTTTCATTCTTTCCCTAAATTCTTTCAAATCTAATACTAGATTAATTCTTTTGAAAGCAGCTGATTCTCTTAAGTCAACATTAAAGACCTCCCCACAAAGACATTTTAAAAACTGGAAAATTTGTCATAACATTATGCAATGTTGAAAGACCTTTTCTTCGTTCTTCAGGTTCTTATTTAATGATGCACAGCAGGTATCATAAGGCCTTTTATATAAATACAGTTGTACTTAATTCAGCGAGAGAAACGTGAAAGTGAACGCATTAAGTGCTACACATTTTTATTTCACGTGTAATGCCTAGAGAAAAGGAAAGGCTACCAAAAGAGGTTAAAAAAATGAAGATGAATACATAAAATATGTTCAAGACAGAATAACAATCTGGGACAAGCTGCTGCTGAACAAACATTTATTATTACCATCCATCTGAGGTTTCATAGAAAATAGACACCAAGCAGGAAATGCATGTCTGATAATCAAATATGCAAAGCTCCTGACTCCTAACGATAATCGTTTCCCAGAGAAACACTTGAACCTATTTAAGTAACATATAAATAACTCAAAGCTTGTGTTGGGATAAAAGGAACAGAGCTCAAATCTGTACACAAGCAGACCAAGAAATAAATTCCACATTATTTTGGCAGGGATACCCCCTAGAACTTCAGGATCTCTCTAGTTTGTCCTAAGCTTAAAGGTTTGAAAGTATTTTTCTGGTGAGCTGAATGGTTGGGAGATCTGACGCTTTCTCACAGTCTATCCTGCTACCCCCTTGATCTGAGCCATCTTCATCTCCCAACTGGATTACTTCAGAGCCTGCACATGAGTCTCTTGCTTCCACAGTTGACTTTTCTGTAAACTGGCTGCAACATACTAGCCAGAGCAATCCATTTAAAATGAAAGTAAGTCAGGCCATTCCTCCTCTTAAAACCATCCACTGGATCCCCATTTCATTCAGAATCAATGTCTAGGTCTTCAAACACGCACAGTCTGTCCCACCTCCTACACCCCTTGCCTCCTTGACCTCAGTCCTTACTGCTGTCTTTAATCTCACTCTGTTCCACACACCTCGGTCTCTTTGCTGTTCTTCAAACAAGTCAGGCAAGCTTCCACATTAAGGTCTTTGGTACTTCCTGTGCAACTCTTCCTCTCCCTGCATGATTCTTTGTTCAAATGTTCAAATTTCTTAAAGCAACCTGCCCTCCCACTCATATTGACAAAAACAGCCTACTACATTACACCTGATTCCTCTTATGCTGCTTTAGTTCTTATTTTGCCTCATACTACTCACCAACTTCTACCACACCGTATAATTCACTTAGGTTTATTGTTGATTATCTCATTTCTTCCACTAGAATTGAAAGTCTAAGAGGACAGAGTCTTTGCAGATGTGTAGAAGAGTAGTCTCCAAGAGAAATATGAGAGCCACATATATAATTTAAAGTTTTCTGGAAGCTTCATTAAAACAGTAGAAGGCAACAGGTGAAATAAATGTAAAATGTATTTATTACATGTAAAAATCTAATGTATCTGCAAAATATATAATTTCTATATATGGCCCTGGCCACATTTCAAGTGATCAACAGCCACACATGGCTATTGATACTGGCACTGGATAGCCCAAATCCGGAAAAATCCCGACACACAGTTACTTCTGAATATGTTGGAAAAAAATGAGTAAATGAGGTTCTGAGTGTCCCCTCTGAAGTTACCTGCACTGTGGCAATTGATCACTGTTCTGTCCTTGTCATGGTCCACATCTCAGTGTGACAGGCTCAGCACTCTCTCCTGTAGCCCATCACTGGTCACACTGTGCTTAGTAAGCCACTGCAAGAGGTTTCCCTTCTAAGTTCCACGAATGACTGAATTCTCTAACTTTATTTTCTAAGATATATCAGCAGCAGTTGCTATCTGTGCCCTACTCATATTTTGACCCTTATCACCTAAAAGAACCTGTTTTCTTCTAACTGTAAGTTCCTACTCTTCTTTCCCTGAGAATATTTTCTTTCCACTGGAGTGCATTTTGCTACATACACCATAGGCTGACCCCCACTGGGAGCGTCCTCAACCAGTGACTCATGAGATCTGGTATACATACGCATGAGTGTTGGTGGATAAATCCTTGCCCATTGGGTGGGATAACTCAGAGCTGTGTGTTTCATCCTGTCTCAGAATTTCCACAGAAGCATCAAGTTCCGTTTACTCATGTGGTAGATGATTTGAAATGCAACATTTATTGGCTGCCTTTCCTTCCCTTTCATACTTCTCCAATCTTTCAGCATTTCCTCAAATCATCTCCCAGGAGTTCAGTTGCATTCAAATCCTTGTCTTACATTCTGCTCTGAGGGAATCCAATCTAAGACATACCCTCTGAAAAAGGTCTCCATGAAACAGTGATACAAATGAAAATTATTTTAGTGGCCTAGAAATATACATTGAAGTCAAGGAATAAACTTAAGAATGCGATGAAATCTGTATTTGATAAACTGATCATGTCTTTTGAATAAGAATAAAAAGTACAATAAAAGAAATTATTGTAAGGTACTTGTAGAGAGAGGATTTTGAACTCCATTCAGTGAATATATATAATAAATTCATTGTCAGTGTTAGTTAAAATAGGCAAAGATGGGAGATTATAAATTGGTACAGCCACTATGGAAAACAGTATGCAGGTTCCTCAAAAAATTAAAACTAGAACTACCATAAAGTAATTCCACTTCCAGGAATATATATCCAAAGGAAACAAAAATACTAACTTGAAAAGGTATCTGCACCCCCATGTCTATAGCAGCATTATTTACAATAGCCAAGGCATGGAAATAAACTAAGTTTTGTCCATCAGTGAATGACTGGTTAAAGACCTTGTGGTGTGTGTATAAGTATGTGTGTGTGTGTGTGTATATACATATATATATATATATAATTCAGCCATAAAAAATGAGGAACCCATACCACTTTCAACAACATGGATGGATGGTCCTTAAAGGCATTATGGTAAGTTAAATGATAAGTTAAATAAGTCAGAAAGAGAAAGGCAAATACTGCATGATCTCACTTATATGTGGAATCTAAAATACTTAAAACCCCACCAAACTCAGAAAAAGAGATCACATTTTTGATTATCAGAAATGCAGCATGGGGTTAGGGGAAATTGGAGGAAGATGGTCAAAAGGTACAAACTTCCAGTTTTCAGATAAATAAGTACTAGGGATATAAGGTACAACGTGATGACTGTAATTAACACTACTCTATGATATTTAGGGAAGTTGTTAAGAGAGTAGATCCTAAGATTTCTCATCACAAGCAGAATGTTTTTTGTATCTATATGAGAAGATGGATGTTAGCTGAACCTATTTTGGTAATCATTTACCAATATATGTAAATCAAGCCATCATGCCATACACCTTAATCTTATAGTGATGTATATCAATTATTTCTCAATAACAGTGGAAAAAATAAAAAGAAGCAAAGACAGACAGTTTCCAATTCAACAGTACCTACTCAGTGTAGATTATGGGCACAGCACAAGGATAAGTGATGAAATGTAAAACATTAAGTGCTATTCAATTTAACTGTAGTTATTATAATCATTGTTATAAAAATAAAAGCAGATAACATTTGTTCAGTTCCTAAGATACATAAAGGATTTTACATATTTTATCTCATTTCAACTTCCCAATAAACATATGGACAGAGAATTCCATCTCCAGTTATTAAAAATGGACACTGAGGTTCAGAAATATGAACACATGCAAATCTAGAGAACAGATAACTGGTAGAGTCAGGAAATATATGCAGATATATCTGACTTTGCTGTAGTTTGGTAACTTAGCATCCATTTTGCCTTCTGCTCACAGTCACTTGGCAGTCCACCTCTCCTCCACTCATCATCTGTACAGCAGGTGTGGGGCCTTCATGGGGAGAGCATGCGGTACAGTGTCAGCCTGTGATGGCTCATGATAGACTGGAATCAACAAGGTGCCATAGCACATGTGCTAGGACACCTGGGAAAGGAACTCACATCTTTCCTGGAGGATTTAAATCTGAGTTAAAGATAAGTTTTGCAAGTGCTAACATCATATGCAAACACAAGAAGAGCTAGATGCAGACAAGATGGATGAAGAAACTGGTTCCTGTGGGGACATCTTGAGCCTCTTCCTGAATTGAGTGTAACACCACTGCTACTCCCATAGGATAACAGCTGCATGAGACAGTTAATTCCATTATCAGTTAATCCAGTTTTTGTTTGACTTTTCTGTTTCTTACAACTGAAGAGAAAACGACTAATACAGAGGCCTAAATTCTCTCTCGCAGTCACAGGCTTTGTCTTCTAGAACTGTGTGACCTCTTTCAAACACGCAGGGTACAACATTCTGGGGTCATTTTGTAAGGATGTTATTACATTTACTTTTCTTTTTTTTTTTTTTAACATCTTTATTGGAGTATAATTGCTTTACAGTGTTGTGTTAGTTTCTGCTTTATAACAAAGTGAATCAGCTATACATATACATACATCCCCATATCTCCTACATTTACTTTTCTTTCTTTTAACACTACACATAATTTTCCCTTTATGGAAATCTATACGTTCATGATTTTTCATTTTATATATTCAGAGATCTTTTTAACAGACAATGCAAATTTGTTTTCCATTCTACCAGAGTAGGTTTTATTGAAAAGGATATATACTCTTCCAATTATTATGCTTTCACCCTTGCCTTCATACAGCCTGTTCTCAACATAACAACCAGAGTGATTTTGTTTTGGAAAAACGGCAACAAAATGATACCACTACACACCCACTAGGATGGCTATAATAAAAACATAGACAGTAACAAGTATTGGTGAGGATGGGAGAAATTAGAACCCCCCATACAGTAATGGTGGGAATGTAAAATGATGCAGATGCAGGGTGGTGGTTCTTCAGAAATTTAAATATGGAGTTACCATGTGACACAACAATTCTACTCCTACATGTATATTCAAAAGAACTGAAAAAAAGGTACTCAAACAAATACTTGTACATGAAGGAGGAAACAACTGATGAATGGATCACCTGATGACTGGATAAACAAAATGCAGACTACACATATGGTGGAATATTATTCAGCCATAAAAGAAATGAAGCACTGATATACACTACAAAGTGGATGAACCTTGAAAACATTATGCTAAGTGAAAGAAGCCATACACAAAAAGTCATATATTGTGTGATTCTACTGATATAAAATCTCTAGAACAGGTAAATCCATAGACACAGAAAGCAGACTGGTGTTTTCCGTGCCATGGAAGGTTGAGGGATGACTGCTGAATAGGGAAAGGGTTTTCTTTTGGGGTTACAAAATATTTTGGAACTAGATAGAGGTGGCAGTTGTATAGCATTGTGAATGTAGTAAATGCCACTGAACTGTGGACTTTAAGACGGTTATTTTATATTATTTGGATTTTACCATTTTTTCTAAGCGGGGGAAAAATGGCAGTTCAAATCACTCATCTGGTCAAACCCTCTGATAACTTCCCAACCCACTTATGGTAAAACACAGTCATTACCATGCCCTGCAAAGAACCCACACAGTCTGCTCCTCTGTCACTTCTCTCTGGCCCTTGTGTTCTACTTTCTTCCTCTTTCATTTCACACCAGTCTCCTTGCCATTCCTTAAATGCTCAGATATGCCCCCCCACCCCTACTCCCAGGGCTTTTGAACTTGCTGTTCCCTCTTCCTGGAACGCTCTTCCTCCAGATGTCTGCATGACTCACTTCTTCCCCTCTTTCGAAACTCTGCTCAGCTGTTACTTTTAAAGTGAGTTTTGGGGTTTTTTTTTAACCAAAGAGTTTAAATTGTGTACCCTCACTCAGCCGGGGGAGTTATCATCATCCATTACACTATATATTTTATATTTTATTTAATTCCATTCCAGAATGTAAAGTCCATGTGGACAGGACCTAAGCCAGTGGTTGGCACATCGTAGGCACTGTAGTCGTTCTACAAATACTGACTTCCATCTATCTCTGTGCTCCACGAATCACTCTGATTACAACAGTTAGGTGGAGAAAAAGGCAACTGTGTTATTTGCGTGACTCACCACTTGGGGTGAGTGGTTTTGGAGCTGGCAGTGAGGGCAGCACCTTCCTGGTCAGGGCTCAGGCAACAGCTTCTTTGGAGGCCCAGTACTATAATGAGTTTTGAGAATCATTCCTAGAAGCTAAGAACAGAGTTTGTTTCTTCAGTCTTCCCAAACATTCTATCAGCTATTGAAGCCCCTTAAGGAATCCCTCGGTGCTTAATCTAGTAAGAATGCATGGATTCTGTTTCTTCAAATGAGAACCTTGATTGATATAGTATGATACAGGTGAAGAAAATCCAGAAGTTAGTCTGCGTTCACTTTAATAAGCTGTCCTATTGTTCAGTCAAGCAAATATCTAATATCTCAAGAGTGCTTACTTTTAAATATATATATATACACACGTATATATAATAGGTAAACAAATATATATATATTTATATATAATACATACTAATTAGTAACAGCAAACAATAAATTATGTAGATATATATTATACAGATATAGATATAAAATTCGATGCAGAGAATTTCTGCTCCCAGCACCCTTTTTAAAACGTGTGCTAAATTTTTAAAACATCTACCCCAAAAGTGAGTAATTTACTTGTTTCTGCTGGATACCAGAATTGGTATCCATGAGCAGCACTATTTAGTTAGTTCCAAATGTCATTTTACTCCATTTCTGTACCAATCAACTGTTGTTGCTTAACCAAGAACCATGGAATCTTGTTGGTGACAATAAGCAATTATCACACGTCTCTGGGTCAGCTGGTTGGTGGCCAACTCAGCTAGAGAAAGACGGCCTGAGTGACTCCACAACAAGCTGTAGGTCTGGCTGAGTTTGACTCCTCACTTAGGTCTGCTCCCTGTGAAGGAGCAACCATTTCCCAGCGAAAGATCTTTTCATTTGATTGCAGAAGAGCCAGTGCAAATAGACAAGTCTTCTTAAGGCCTAGGTTCAGAACTGGCCATGGTCACTTTTCCACATTCCACTGGCTAAAGCAAGTCTCATGCAATATAGAAAGGCCAAGAAGTGGAAAGCACACTCCACAGCCTAAAGACTCCATCATACCATCTCTAGCTTTCATATTTGGAGGCTCAGATCAATCAGAAAGCAGGCTCTAATTTTATTATTAGTTCTATTAACATTACTTTTGAATAATTGGGGACATAAATTTGATAGCTTTGGGTTTAAGAAATTAGCAATCAAAATACACTTAATAATGTAAGAGCTTACTTTTTATAAGTCATTTACATGTACATTATAAGGAAGTTTATGGAAACTCCTGAATACCACCAGGCAGTACATTTCCCTTTTGTTTAACAAAGGAATACCTTTACCGGGCACGTAGGTCGAGTCAAATCCTGAGTCTTTCAATTTCAGGAAGGCACAGAAGTTGACCATAAATTTATAAAATATGACATTTTAATCAAGCCCCAAGCTCTTGGCTAATTATATTCTACTGCACTTAAAGGAAAAACAGGAGATGTCAGATTGGTGTAGAAATGAGCACAAAATTGTCCTTAGTACTTCACTGATCATTATGAATACCATGGTATCAAATTACCCAGAAAAGAGACAGTAGTAAATCCTTCATAAAGTCATATTTCCAATTTTCTTTTCAATTTCATTTTGGAGTAAATTTGGATACAGGTTTATTCAAAAGCTGACATTTCCTTTCAGTTCATCTTTTCTGTGCAAAGACATGTAGCATTGGAGACCATTAAGCTAGGGAAGCATGAAATCAACTAGAAATTATTATTTTAATTCTAGGCACTTGTGCATAACCAGATGCACACTGTGCCAACTAAACCTTCATCAGGACTCTACCTAGTATTCTACATGCTAATGGGGCTTGAAGTTTGGAATGCAGATGTGTGGGGATGCAACCAAAGAGCTGCGCTCCAAATCAAGAGATTAGTTGCCTATCCCCAGAGAATTATCAGCTACTGAACTAAGAACTGAGGCAAAACATATGACACTCCTCTGTGGTCACTTGGCTTTTCTCCTCGGTGATGTAACTGAACTAACCTGACCTGGTTTTCTAAAGACATATTATATGAGATGCTCACAACGCACTGCTGTTCTATTAAGAGATTTTTCCCCTCCCAAAAAAGCTAGTGGGGGCTTCCCTGGTGGCTCAGTGGTTAAGAATCCGCCTGCCAATGCAGGGGACACGGGTTCGAGCCCTGGTCCGGGAAGATCCCGCTTGCCACAGAGCAACTAAGCCTGTGTGCCACAACTGCTGAGCCTGCACTCTAGAGCCCACGAGCCACAACAACTGAAGCCCGCGCGCCTAGAGCCCATGCTCTGCAACAAGAGAAGCCACCGCAGTGAGAAGCCTGCGCACCGCAACGAAGACCCAACACAGCCAAAAATAAATAAATTAATTAATTAATTTTAAAAAGCTAGTGATATTTACTATATCCAAATATGCAAAGGTAACTGACCAAATGTTCTAGCCATTCTTTCAGCTCAAGGAAGCAATAACTGAGTTTTTTACATCATTCTGGTCTACATTTTTTCCACAAAGTAATCTCCCTTTCCAATGAAATATTTGCTGATATAAGTTACAATTTAAAGGGAGTGGATAGTAAAGACCAGAAAAGTTATTATGTATTTTATTACTTTTTTGCCTCCTGGAAAGAGGAGGGTCAGTGTGGACAGCAAGGAGAATTGATAGTAAAGTAAAATCACTGGCACTCACCACAAAGCACCTGTTAAAAGCAGGGCATGTTGGGACAAAGTGAGAGAGTAACACTGACATATATACACTACCAAATGTAAAATAGATAGCTAGTGGGAAGCAGCTGCATAACACAGGGAGATCAGCTCAGGTGGTCTGTGACCACCTAGAGGGGTGGGATAAGGAGGGTGGGAGGGAGATGCAAGAGGGAGGGGATATGGGGATATATGTATGCATATAACTGATTCACTTTGTTATACAGCAGAAACTAACACATCACTGTAAAGCGACTATACTCCAATAAAGATGTTAAAAAATAAAAGCTGGGCATGTTTATCTTCTTTAGACTTGTATTACATTTGAAAATGAAAATATCACAGGACTAGAAAAGGCTTCAGAAGGTACCATGTCCATTCTTACATTCTCAGATCAGACCACAAAGAAACAAGCAAGGGAGTGATTAAGATTTGAATTGCAATTCTGTATTTTTTTTCCTCCTGCAATCTAAGAAGCCCTAGGTTTAAAGAAATCAAATCCTGGTGTTTTGTGTCACTTACTAAACTGAATGTCTCAGAAAATCTGCATTTCTGACATCCTCAGCTTTATATCTAAAATCTGGTCACAAAGAAGATAGATTAAGAATATAAAATTATGAGAGAATTATTTATCCCCCCCTTTTTTTTCTTTCCAAGGTAGGGATTCCACTTAACTTCTTTTCTTAGGGATATTAAATGATAGAGAGAGAGGGAGAGGGAGAGGGATACATATATATATAGAGAGAGAGAGGGAGAGGGATACATATATATATATAGAGAGAGAGAGGGAGAGGGATACATATATATATATAGAGAGAGAGAGAGAGAGAGGGAGAGGGATACATATATATATATATACACAGAGAGAGAAGAGATAGATAGGAAGAAAAAAACTTCTTTTTAAAATATTGCAATCAATACTTTTGAAAAAAAAACACTGTTCTTTCTTTAACCAACTGTAGTTCTTTGGATAGGAAATATATGTTCCAAAAAAGAAACTAACCCGAGAAAAATACATTTCCCAGCTCAAGGTTCTTAAAGATTGTGTGAATTTTTCCAAAGGTATCCATCTTGCTAAGACTTTTTCTGAATGATTTTATCTAGACAAATAAGAGACTGCAATGTTATGATTTTAGGTTCTCTAGAAAGGATGTTTAATGACCTTCTGCCTCATTTTTCAGCATTTAAAGTATCAGTTCTCAGCAGAATTAAATTAAAATTAGAATCCCATAAATTTTGCCAAGTAACAACAAAAGGATGTGTGACCATCCTGTTAATGATAGCATGCTTTGCTGAGTTACCATCGGAATTGAACTGACTCCTGTGGGATGTGCTACATTGAATTATAAAGGGATTCTAAACCATAAACTTTTCCAAAGTTGTAACACACAGGACTATGAAAGTATATCTCCCAAGCTACAATTTGGGGAATTAAATCACGTAGTTGCAGAATATCATTACAAATGTAATAAGATTTTACTTTCATATCCTTGAATTTGCTGATTACACTTATTCACTTTTTTTTCTGGAATATGTCAGTTGTGTAGTTTTGTTTGTCTTAAAGTGTGTCAAGCTAGTATTTATTAACTTCTTTTCAGTTTTAGATTTCTGTTGAATTTTTAAAGAAAAATTGTGCTTGTGTTTTTGCCTAAGTGTTCAAATTTATTTATAATACTATTCATTATGTACTAGAAGCTATCTAAATCGTGCTTAAGATTTTCAAATGCCTGATCTAAAATGGAAATTGCATTCAGAGACACAAGAGAGAATTACTGTGTTTTTTTTAATAATTTACTAAGCTAAGAAAACCCAACGACCAAAACCCTTGGATACACCCTGTAAACTTGATGTGTCAAATATCAGGGTAGTTTTCTATTTCCATTTGCAAATAAAAGATGTGGATCACAGTTAATCCTTGCTGTAAAGACTGCATCCTTGACTTCATCAGTTATTAAAAAGCTAGGGAGAAAACCAAAGGCAGCAGTGAAAGGGGCTGGAATTATTTGGAAGAGATCTTCCGTGCTATAATTTTCGGATAAGGACTGAATTATAAATGAACCTGTGAAACCTGCCTTTAACTTCCATGCTGTGCAGTATGCCTGTGCAGAGGAAAATCCCGTTCAAAGAGATTAGCAGAAGTGATTTGTATGTGATCACAGCAGCTGAGATGATGTGTGACTCTTCCCTAGCTTAAAGTGGATTAGCAAGACTTAAAAGATGGAAAATTGTTCTGTGTGAAGCTCACCATGCTTTTGGAAACATAAATGAAATAGTCTTAGGAACTTAAATCTGATTTCTATTAGTTGGATATGGTGAAAACCCCCCTCTAAAAGTTTAAACAAAAAAGGGATTGCGGCTTGCCTATATTCACATTGGCTAATGATTGTTAAACGTTTGAAAACAATTTCTTAGGATTTTTTTTTAAGGTTTTGGATTCATTTATGTGAATATCACTTTACATGTTCTGGGATATAGTTCTGGGATATAGTTCTGGGATATAGTTACATGTTCTGGGATATAGTTCTGTGAAATAGAACATTGGGTAAGAAATAAAATAATCAAATTTTGCTCCCAACTAGCCATTGTCTATCTGGATGGCCTTGTGTAAAACACTTACCTTTTCTTAGTTTTTGCATTCTTACCTATAATATGGGAAAATGTATACCCCACAACCCTTAAAATTTTGCAGAGTGTATCAATTATACTGTGCATCTGAAACAGTTTTTAAAGCAATGAAATATTCTTTAAGTTTTAGGTATTACTGTTTTTCATATCTTTGCTTGTAACTATTGACAACTTCTATTATGTTCACATAATAAACCTATGAATCAAAGTATTATTTCTCTGAAAACCTCTATTTCATAACAAAGAGAGGAAGACTGAGGATGAGTTATATAGGACAAAGCAGATACTGGGGTGGTTGAATATTATTTTACTCCCCTTCTACCATCAAGATATATCATTCCGTCTCACCAGGTAGTTTAGGTTGCCTGTAAGCTATCAGACCTCACTTCATTTTTCACAAATGTAAGAAAATAAAAGTTATAGCACATGTTTAATAGTGACCCATGGACTATATATCTTTTCCAAAGAAACAGTGTCTTAAAAAGGCAAGAGGGCCCACAAAGGGCATATGTCTTTATTTTTATTTGGCCTCCAGATGTCCAGCATTTGGTGTTCTCTTTTTTTGTCAGTCTTTACCAAGAGCAAGATACTTTTCAGCAAACTATCAAAGTTGTTAAGATTATAAATATGAGTCAACCATCTGTTTTTATATCCTCTTTTTCTTCATTGACTTTTGACAGGTGCTTAGAGAAAGAAATATTTCAGATCCCTGACGTTTTTGTAAAAAATAAAGAGGCCTATTGACCAAGTACTACGGCACTCTGGTAAAAGTTTAATCTCAGCTTCTAGAATTTGGAGAATCCAAAAAACAGCACCTGGTCTGTTCAGTGATCACTTTACCAGCCACCGTGTTTCAACATAGAAGGAGAATCCTCAATTAAAAACAAAATCAAATAAAAAAACAAAACAGAATACACTGAAAAGACAGATGATCGCAAATCACAGCAAAAGTACACATTACTCAACCACGAACATTCTTCTAAAATTATAAACTTTTTGATCTGATTCAGATTTGTACCTTAGATATCTATACTGGTTATAAAGTGGAAACTATGAAGAATTCATATATTCGAAGTAGAGGAATGGTCCTTGGGAAGCATGGCATAAAATCTAAGCCAGAAAATTATACATACCACATTGATCCTTTTCAGTCACTATCTCAATTAGTGATTTAATCCCAATAATTTTGTGTCCATTTTTCTGATGACAGACAGATATTTAGGGAGCTTAACAAACAGAAATTTGTTTGACTCTCCAGCAAATTTGTTTGACTTTGAAATTTGACTCTCAAAAGTCTGAATCCAAAGACTGTTCGGACTCCCATAGAATACACCAGGATGAAACAAAGTAGTTGGCCATTTTTACCAATTAAAAAATAGCTTACAATTATCATTAATATTATAAACACATTTATGACATATTAAATGCAAAAATATAAGACCATAACAAAAAAGCAGAATACTATAATGTACACGTGTTATTCCTCAAATATTATAGTACAGTATATTATAGTATATAATATACTATGCGTATAGTATAGTATAATCAAGCCTTTGCTGATGCAGCTTCCATCTAGTTGTGGACTTAAAGAAAGCCTATCTAGAATTATTGGATAACTGCTGGAAAGCCTACATCTTCAATGAGAAAAGTCATAACCATCTGAAAGATGAAGCTTTTGTAGTGGATATTTGAGTGAGGTGCAGCAATTCAAATACCTATTGCTAGGCATATCACCCACTAGACCAATGTAACCAGGCCCAATACCTTTGTTCAAACTGGTGAGAATGAAGCAATCTCTTTTTCAACAGATTTGCACATGAGAGAATGGAAGCCTGTTTTAAATGACCACATGACTCTGATAATGATTTAGCAGATTTGAAAAATAAGAAAGAAACCAGGTAATCTTTAGAGCACCTGGTTCTAGCCATGCCTAAAGACAGGAAATCTATTCCTAGGTTTTTGCATTAGATAAGTCAAATAAATTAACTTTTACATTTAAGATAGTCTGAATTGTGAGAGGATCCTTAAGTCCTTCAAAACATTAAGTTTAAGAATCTCTCATTAATAAGAACTGTTTAACAATGGAATGGATAAATGTAACAAATTGCTATTGGAAGCGAATGCCATAAAATAAATAAATTTGCTCTTGGGAGCAAATCTCAGATGATTTAATGACAAACAATGTAAGACAGCAGGAAGAGCTTAGATGCAATATATTGTCATGAAAATAGAAGCAAAAGAAAGTACAAAAATATTTTTGAAAGAAAAGCAATGGGTGGGAGGAAAAAATAGATCAAAAATGATTATTTTCCCCCCACATTTAGTATTAAACACTTCATCTTTGTAGCTGAAAAGAATAGAACTAAAAGGGAAAAATACAAGGAGTAAAAACATGATAGCTGCCAGATTAGTGAAACTTCCCATCAAAACGATGACAATGTGTGCCATTCTAATATTATGTAAAAAGTATTAAAATATAATCAACCTGTAGGCTAGCTCCAGATGGAGAGAACAGAACTGATACACTGTACGATGTTTTCTCCCTTGCTCCCAAGCCCCTTGCACAGTAGTTGTGGGTTCTCAGAATAATACCATTGAGGACACACTGTTGACCAGCAAATGTTAGAGTGAAGCTATCCCATGCCATCATGGTCAAGATGCATTGCAGACTAAATCTAAATCTGGCTGCCAACCCCCACTACACAAGCTTTTCACAAAGGTTAGGAAGCTACAAATTTAGAACTTGCTAAATGTACTCACCTCGAATCATATTTATTTTACATTGGCACATCCATTCACCGATTTGGAACTTCACATTTGTCCTCCAGGTTTTATCATGTCATTTGCTAGTCCATTGATGCCCCATGGTAAACCTGAGAAACCCCAAATTCTTGATAGTTGTACACCAGGAAGGGAAACAGTTATTCTTCACTCTTGCCACTCAGTTAAAACCATTATTTACCAAAGGCTAAAACTGAAACTAAAGATCTGAAGTCATGCTCACTAAATGGAAAAAAATAAGTTAATTAGTTGAGGAAAAAAGAAAAATAATTACAAGCATAAGAAAGGTCTTATCCAGATGGACATTCGAAACCTATCCTGCCTCAAGATAAAAAATGTTTGCACTCTTGAAAATAACTTCTGATGTTATTTATCATTATTACCATATAATGATCACAATAGCTTCATATGAGCTCTGATTACTAGGCACTGCTTTGAGCATTTTACAGGTAGTAACCTGTTAAATCTTCACAACAACCCTATGGGGAAGAACTATGATTATTTCCAGTTTATAAAAGAGGAAACAGTTATAAACAGGTTATATGACTTGTTAATGGTCACACAGCTACACTCCCGGTTCTATAGCTGAACAGCTCTACCATTACTTGCAAGTACCAACAAACACTCTTGCAATAGGTCTCTGGGCTCTGTGGATTGAATCCATGTGTTTTATGCAACTAATTCTGTGTTGTATATACCCAGTGACCTTGATGGTACTAACTTGAATATACCCTTTGGGCTTAGAATTGTTTAAAAAAACTAAAAGTTGGAGGCTAGTGGTACCATATATTGAATCCCATCAAGTTAATTTAAATTAATAGCTGAAACATCATTTATATGCAAAGGTTTTTGTTTATGTTTGTTTTTTCCCTCATTAGCACCAGCCTCATTGAGCTTCTGAATACATCTCATTGTTTTTGCAAATTATAGCCCTTGTCTATTTATGAAATCATTCTCCGTGTTGAAAGAAGATATATTCTCCAAAAAAGTTCATACTCAGAGTAGACTGAATATGTAGATTATGGGCAACTAACAATCACATGTCTGATAACTTATCCAGAATACAGACTTTTATGATGTTTTGAGCTGCCTTTACTTCTATTGGTTAAATTCCATTGTTTATAGAGACATATAAATATGTGTATTTAATGCAAGCAAAGAAACATTGAGTTCCAAGCAAAAGATGCAGATTTTTAAATGATATTTATCAGTAAGCTGATGAGTCATCACTTAAATTTCAGTGTTTTGTGATTGAAACTGAACTATTCTTTCTCTAAAAGCAGGTAGACAAAACTCATGCCTGCAGAAGGTTATTTGTTATAATGCAGGCACTGAATTATCAACTAATCGCATGTATAACTAGTGAGTATGACAATTTTTATTTAGGAATCAACTGGTGCTTGAAAAATGCTTTCTTGTAATCATTCAATCAGCATTTATTGAGTGCCTTCTATATGTCTGGTACTCAATCTAGGAGCAGGTGATACAACTGTGAACATAGCAGACACAGCCAAGAGACAAACAAGAAACAAACAGGAGACTAATCCCCAAAAGTAGAGATTGTGTTAAACGTTAAGAAGATGTACTGGGTTGACTAGTGTCCCCCAAAATTCATGTTTGCTGAGAACCCCTGAATGGGTTCTCATTCTAATCAAGCTGCATCTAATTCAATCATACTGAATCAGGGTGGGCCCCAAATCCAATACTACTGTTGCTTTTATAAAAAGAGGGAAATTTGGGTAGAGACATGGACATATAGAGATGAGGTCATATGAAGACAGAACAGAGATTGGAATGATGTGCCCACCTGCCAAGGAATGTCAAAGAATGCCAACAACCTCCAGAATCTAGGAAGAGTCAAGGAAGGGTCCTCCCCTGACTGTTCGAAGAGAGCCTGGCCCTGCCATCACTTGATTTGTGACTTCTACGTTCCAGAACTATGAGAGTACAAATTTCTGTTGTTTTAAGCCACCAGTTAGTGGTACTTTTTTAAGACAGCTGTGGGAAACTAATACAAAAGGCCTGAAGAAAATAAACATGAGTATAACAGAAAACAATGTGGCAGGAGCTATAGGACAGGGTGGTCAGGAAAAATGCATCTGCCAGAGGGTGACTTTAAGGGGAGACTTGAAGTATGAACCAGCTTGTAAAAAAGGCAGAGGGGAAAAACATGCCAGCCACAAGGAATAGCAAGAACAAAGGTCTAGAATCAGAAAAGAGCTGGAGGAACTAAAAGGAAGGCAGTGGGGGCTGGAGGAGAGACAGAGATACCAAGAGGTTGAGATGCACTGTTACTGAGTCTAAGCTCATACTGTTCGCCACACAACAGGCCAAACCAAGAGATGGTGAGCTCGCGCCCCCAAAGAACCATCTTGCCTGAGTCAGAATTCAGGCTTCTTTTGTACTTAAAGAGGAGGGAGTAAAGTCAAACATATCCTGGTTGCGGTCAGACTCCAGAGGGGATGTGTTAATTTCTTCCTCCCTGCAGTCATTCACAGGTGGGTCTGGTCAGGATGTTCCCTGAGAGCTAAACAAAGGTATTTCAGCTTAATGCTCATTACCTGGAAGGCAGGGTTCCCAGATATGGGCCATTATGGATAATTTAAGCTTATAGGCAACATCCCTTTAGTAATTAACTTGTAATAGAATACAAAAGGTTCTTCCCTATTACAGCATGAAAAAAAGAGGTAGAAGCGGTGAACATGACACAGCTGTAACCATTTCCTAGTCTCAAGGAGCACCCACTCTAGTGAGGAGCAAACCCACATTACTGATAGCTCTGATTAATGATAGGAAGTAATAAAAGCTCTAAGCAATGTACAGCGTTCCCAGAGAGAAAGCAGTTTTTTCCTTCTCTGCGATTAGTGAAAGATTTGCTGACAAAATGCCATTTGTACTAGGTTTTAAACATACAAATACAATTTACGTATTATCTTAGGTCAGATTCCCTAAAAAAGAAAGGCTGAGATGAGGATTCTCATTCTAGAAATTCATTAAAGTAGCGCTTTCCTTTCCGGAGAAAGGAAGAAGCTAAGTAAGGATGTGGTTTCAGGTGATGTCTAGCCACAGTCTGATTCCACAAGGGAGTGCAAATTGCATGGGAAATCTCTTTTTGCCTGGAAGCAAATAGCTGAGCTTTTGTATCTCCTGTCCATGTAGTCATTGGCTCTGGGTCAGCTGGGGGCCTCCATTCCCAAGCCCCTCCAAGGGAAGCAGCTTCTATGCCTAATGTCAATACCGTGAACAAGGATGTGAATGAGAGCCTTTGGGCGCCATTCTTCTAAAAGGGATCCTGGAAATATGAGCAGAGCAAAAGGGCATCAGCTAGAGATAGGCAGATATGAGCTGGTCAAAAGGAGTTAGAGTTATGTGAGTGGGAAGAATAATAAGGGCCAAGACGCTCCTATTCAAGTCGACTCCAGCTCACGGACGTCACACAATAAATAAGGAAGGAACTGGCCAGACCCAGAATGGGAGTCTCTGTAGGCAGTCTCTCCTAACTTTGCTCATCTCTGCATCACTGTAGTTATTACATTCAGCTTCTATTAAAGGATTACAAGAGAAAGAGTTTTGGTTCTTCCTTCTAGGTCTCAGAATGAGGAAATCAGTGACAAGATTTTTAAGTTCTAATGTTAACAGCAGATGCTGAATCAAATAACAGTGATTATTTCCAGACAAAACACCTACAAGAAGAAGAGAAGGCAGAACACACTGTCTCTTTTTTACGTCTCTATCCCGAGAGACAGATGAATGATAAGTCATCCCATCCTTAGGGATTGCAATACTTGTCCCAATTTCCCTTCAGTGAATCCTTGAAGCATCTATTTTGTGCACTTAACTCATGGTCATTGAAATTTATTTACCATCCAGCAGACATCATCAATCCCAGGGAAGTGAGTTCCAGGAAAGTAAAGATAATTTCATTGAAGTGTTTTGCCACAGTAAGAATCTGAATAACATTAGTCCTGATATGAAACCAAGCTTATAATATAATGAAATAAAATAATGCCATTTTGTTTGAAGTTTTTAGCTTCCTGATTTATCAATGTAGTCAAGGAAATATTGAAATAATTTTTCAGTAGAATGTATGATATATGTGTGCATATACATATATATATATATATACATACACACACAGATATGATATATTCTATTAGCAATGATAGGACGATAGGGCTAGTTCACTTCTTAGAGATAATGATGGAAATATGTTGATTATTAGCATGAATACTGGTTGTTCATTAAATCCAAGGGGACTTATGGATCAATAGCAAATTGAAAGAAAATCAGAATTAGGAGATTTGTTTCTTTCTTTTTTTTTTGGCTGCACTGCACAGCTTCGCTTGTGGGATCTCACTTCCCCAACAAGGGACTGAACCCACACCCTCAGCAGTGAAAGCGAGGAGTCCTAACTGCTGGACCGCCAGGGAATTCCCAAGATTTATTTCTGAAAGTCACATTAACTGTTATTGTTTTCAGTGCCTGCAAGGCATTATCTGTAACTATTTTAGCTCATGTGATTTTTTCCCCCTATTTAATCGGAGGAAACTTTCAGTAGAAAGTTACTATTATTTTTGCATTAATATCAACACAGGTCACTGTACTATCACTGTTGGCAGTTTTCACCTTCTAATAAATATTTTATAGTTATTTTTTATACAAGCAGTTATAAATAACTTCTTACAGTTGAAAACTTAACAAATTATTTTACTTCATTTTGGAATGTTCTCCGGGGTAAAAAATATGATTGATTATAAAGTTAGAGCTAACAAATCTTTTGCAAATGCATCCAGTTTTATTCTCTCTGTGTCTTTTTATGCTCCTAATCATTTGTAGATTACATGGAGATTTTAAATAGTTTGCTTCAGTTGCAAAAATTATTGAAGAGTACTAACTATTTTATATATTTCAGATGTATCATTATAAAAGTTATTTGGTGGGAGTATACCAAAATTTATATAATGAGTACATTTACAGACATAAAATACTTGCTCTGAAAAATAGGCTATTAATTCTATGACAGGCTACTAAGATTTAGCAATTTGATAAATTATATTTACTCATTATTCAAATATATAATTTATTTTCTTATTCTGTTCATAAAATGTAGTAGCACGAGTCAGATATTATTTCTCATTTTTAGAGAAACATTGGGATTCTTTTATAGCTTTGCCCATATTCTTTTTTAAATTCTTTAAAAAAATTTTTTTTTTTATTGAAGTATTGTTGATTTACAGTGTTTCAGGTGTACAGAAAAGTGATTCAGTTATATATAATATTCTTTTACAGGTTCTTTTCCATTGTAGGTTATTACAAGATATTGAATATAGTTCCCTGTGCTATACAAAAGGACCTTGTTGCTTATCTATTTTACATATAGTAGTGTATATCTGTTAATCCCAAATTCCAAATTTATCCCTTCCCCCATCTTTCCCCTTTGGTAACCATAAGTTTATTTTCTATGTCTGTGAGTCTATTTCTGTTGGTAAATAAGTTCATTTGTATCATTTTTTGGATTCCACATATAAGTGATATCATATAATATCTGTCTCTATCTGACTTACTTCATTTAGTATGATAATTTCCAGGTCCACCAGTGTTGCTGCAAATGGCATTATTTCTTTCTGTTTTCTGGCTAATATTCCATATACATACATACATATATGTACATTGCATATATATATATATATATATATATATATATCTCACATCTTCTTTATCCATTCATCTGTCATTGGACATTTAGGTTGCTTCCATGTCTTGGCTATTGTAAATAGTGCTGCTGTGAACGCCAGGGTACATGTATCTTTCAAGTTAGAGTTTTCTCTGGACTTATGCCCAGGAATGAGATCTGTGGATCATATGGTAACTCTATTTTTAGTTTTTTAAGGAACCTCCATACCGTTCTCCATAGTGGCTTCACCAACCCATGTGAGGTGATACCTTATTGTGGTTTTGATTTGCATTTCTCTAATAATTAGTGATACTGAGCATCTTTTCATGTGTCTGTTGGCCATCTATATGTCTTCTATGGAGAAATGTCTATTTAAGTCTTCTTCCCACATTTTGATTGGAATGTTTGTTTTTCTGATATTAAACTGTATGAGCTGTTTGTATACTTTGGAAATTAATCCCTTCTTGGTCACATCATATACAATATTTTCTCCCATCCCATAGGTTGTCTTCGCTTTGCCCATATTCTTAAAGATCTTGTCAGCTCTAGCTATTCTATTCTGGCTGAACTAAAAATTACATTAGTTTAAATCCCTAAAATTCATAAGTGGTCTAGTCATGTAAACACTTAGATTGCAAGGGCCTCTCTCTTAGGCAGTGTAAGAAAGTCTTTAACAAATATAACTATGCAAAAATTTTTCAGTTTATTTCTTATATTAAACAAATATTGATGAGTTTATTCAGCATCTGTTGAGAGCCAGAGTAACAGTTAAGATACTGGAACTAGAACCCTCAATTTCAGTTCAATTTAGTGCTCCATCACTTATTCATTCTGTCACCTTCCTCAAGGTATTTAAGTTCTCAACTTCAGCATCCTCATTCATTTTTTTAAAAATTTTATTAATTTTTGGCTGCGTTGGGTCTTCGTTGCTGCCCGCAGGTTTTCTCTAGTTGCAGTGAGTGGAAGCTACTCTTCGTTGTGGTGCGTGGGCTTTGCATTGCGGTGGCTTCTCTTGTTGCAGAGCACGGGCTCTAGGCACGCAGGCTTCAGTAATTGCAGCACGCAGGCTCAGTAGTTGTGGCACGCAGACCCCAGAGCATGCGGGCTTCGGTAGTTGCAGTGCACAAGCTCAGTATTTGTGGTTTGCGGGGCTCTAGAGCATAGGCTCAGTTGTTGTGGCACATGGGCTTAGTTGCTCCGCAGCATGTGGGATCTTCCTGGACCAGGGATCAAACCCATGTCCCCTGCACTGGCAGGTGGATTCTTAACCACTGTACCACCAGGGAAGTCCCTCCTCATTCTTTAAGTTGAAGAAAATAATAGTGCCAAGTGTACATGGTTGTCATGGAGATTAAATAATATATTGTATATAATGTATTTGGCCCAATGTCTGGCATATAATAAGTGCTCACTTAATGTTGGCCATAATTACAGAGTTTAGCCAGTGTCTAAGTGCAAAACAATAAAAATATTTGTCTCAGTTAACAATCAGGAGAATGTACATAAGTTAATATCTTGAAAATATAAATTATCATTTTCTAGTTAATATAGTATAACAACATAGAAATGATTCAAAATTTAAATAGCTTACTCCATCCAGAACAATAACTTGTTTATTTTTAAATATCTTAATCTGTACATCTCATATAGTCTTTTCTTGAGAAAATTACTTTAACACCTTCATAAATATCCTCACATACCTTAGATAAAACCTGTTTTCTCATATTCACCCATTATATTAGGACTTGGAATTATCTATAATCATGGATTTTTCACATTAAACTTTTTAGTAAAGTATAACAAACATACAGAAAATGGACACAGTGATGAATTTTAAACTCATCAATTTTTCTGCAGAATAAAAACCCCCACGTAACTACCATTCAGATCAAGAAACAGAATTTTACCAGCACCTCAGTAGCTCTTACCACACCACCTCCTGATCAGTATCCCCTTAAATTTAATCATTATTCTAACTCCTATTAGTTTTGCATATTTTTCAAATTTACGTAACTGGAAGTACACAGTATATACTGTTTTGTTTTTGGCTTCTCTTGCTTATTGTTATGCTCATGAGATGCATCCACTTTTGTTTTCTTCATTTTCATCGTGGGTAATATTTCATTGCATGAATCCATCATCATTTATTTATTCACTTTGTACTTGATGAAAATTTGGGCTGTTTTCTGAACTTAGCTAGTATGATAATGCTGCAATGAACATTTTCTTATACATATTTACTAGGGGACATAGGTATGTACTTCTTTTGGGTTTATACCTAGGAGTGGAATTCATGAGTCAGAGGGTCTTGGGAAATTCCTGAGTCAAACTGCATCTATTTAGCTTAAGCACATACTGTCAAAAGGAAAACATTTTGACAGAAATGGGACTTAGTGCTATTACCCATTTTATTGATTGGAAAACAATGACTCGTGGTTAAGGGACTTGTCAGTGGATCTAAGAAGTACCAGTCATAAATGTGGGAGTAAAAGCAGATCAGATACCCACTGTGTGCAAGACATGTTGCTCGGTGTTATGGATAAAATGGTAAGAGAAAGGAGCCATGACCTCTGCTTTCATGGCACACAAAATATAGTACAGGAGACAAATGTATCAATAAAATGTCAATAAAATGAAAAGTCACATTGACAAGTTTATAATTATAGACAAGTTGAGTGATTTGAATAAAAGAAGCATGATCCTAGGACATCATATAACACGTAATATCATTTGTTCTAAACTAGGAGTTCACAGAAGTCTTCCCTCAGGAAGTATGTTGAAGCTAATTTTCAAGGAACGGATAATAGTCAGGCAGGAAAAGAGGAGGCAGAAGGGCCTTCCGAACATAAGAAACAGTATGTGCACAGAACCCATGTGGGGGAAGAGAACGGCTCTTAGGACAAGACTGGGGGAGGGCGTAGTGAGCAGGGAGTCTGCAGAGACAGGCAGTGATAATAACACACTTGTCCTTTAGCCACTGTTAAGGATTTGGATTGTTTCCTGAGAATAAGAAGTCATGGAAAGATTTAAATGTGGGAATGGGGAGAGGTATGGAAAAGATCATGCTGGCTGCTATGTCATGAACAGACCAGACAAGGGCCAGCATGAATGCAGGGTACATAATCACAGAAGACATGATCCTATTTCAGACAAAGGTGAGGCAGTGGAGACGATGAGAAGCTGACTGATTACAGTGGTATATGTAAAACCAACAGCACTTGATAAGGGAATGGATGCGGGCTGTGCAAATAAAAAACACATCCAGAATGAGCCCTGGGTTTCTGGTTTGCTCAGCTGGATAGATAGGTAACTGGTTAATCCTGGGAATAAAATCATCCTAGCTGTTGATGTCGCTAAATCTAATGTAGCTTTTTTTTTTAAAAAAAAATTACATTTAAATCCTGGAACTAAATCCAAGAACAAATTGACTGAACTGTTTTTTGTCACCTTTGGAAATGCTTATTCTCCTCCCGACACGCCCCAGATGCTGCCAGCAGCTTTCCGTCCCTGGCATCAAATCGTCAGTATTTTTAAAGCTATTGATTGTGGATTTCAGCAAGAAACATAATTTTGGAGGTGTTTAAAGATAATATCTGTTGTACGTGCATATGAAGTAGATCAATGGTAATCACCCACTTGCTATCTACTGTTCAATTTGAATGCTACTGAGATATTGTTATGAATATCTTCTCATTTCATCTCCTACCATTAAACACACCCTATGAATTTGTTCTGAGTTTAGTTTATTATTATAAACCTAATGAAAACATTTCATCTACATAGAGCTGTCACAGAGATGTCTATGAGTGTTTTGTTTCAATATAACTGTAGGTAAGAAGTACTTAAATAGATATATCTTCATAAACAAAAATGTCTCTAAATTATACATCTGCAATTTGGGATTTGTTTAGTACACACCTTGTCATATTTAAGCTGTGAGTGATTCGTATATTGTTCTAGTCAGAAATTATGTCTTGGATGACTAAAGAGTGTTTTTAAAAAACTAGAAGGTATTGAGAAAATAGTTAAGCATATATTTTTATTTCCTCTCCCTAACTCCATTTTTGATTTTAAATTAATTCTGCGTATCACTGCCACATTAATTTTTCTAAAAATACATTTTGCATCCCATCACTGAATTACTTAGGGATAAAAGATTCTTCCCTATTACGTACTACATGAGACTGTTTCACATTTTAGGTCTTCCATAAACTTTTCTTATCCTAAAAACACCCATTCATTTCTCTCTCCTTCTCAGAATGCTGGGTCTACCATATTCAACCAACCCTCTTTGTCTGCGTTAACCTTGGAAGCTTGAACTTTTGTGCATTGCTCCCTCCCACCCTTACCAGGTCCTGAAAAAGCCAAAAGGCCAGAACCTCTCCAAATACTTCCCATCCCTCAAAGTTAAGATTAAATCTAACTTCCATTAAACCTTTCATCATTATTCCAGCACACAGTGATCATTCATTTTTTCAGTTACCTCGATTCCACACATAATTAGTGCTAGTTGGCTTAAGCAATTAATGAATTGGTTTGTAGGATGATATTTATCATTAATAGATACTATATTCTCTAAAGGAAAGGACCTTTGTTTATATATTTATGTGTCTGTATCACAGTGCTGCCCATATGGGGACTCAATAAAGAGATGCTAAATTGATTACTTGATTGATTAGAACACTCTGAGCTGTTTATTAAACATAATCCAGTAATTTTTGTACATTATTATTTTCAAAGTTATAAGTACCCAAGGGATAGAAAACATTCTATTTATGTCCAATCTTTCCTTGTAATTTTGCGGCAATTGGAGAGAAAGCCAAAAATGAAACCTAAAATGAAAGTAACTGAACCATTTGGAAATTCAGAGTTATTGAAAGAAAGAGCTGCGGAGATTAGTCACACTCTTACTGCAATTCTGAAGCAGCATATGGCTGAATATTTCCTCATGAAGTTTGTTCACTGAACTCTGTAAGTGAATATAAGCACCACAAATGCACATCAAGATATCATCCAAAAATTGCCACTAACAAGTGTAGGAACATGTACAACTCTAACTTTTCAAAATTGAGTATCAATTTGGGAATGCGTGTACATAAATATATGTGATGTGCATCTTAGAAAGTGTTATATATGATCAATTTACACACATGAGATAGCCATCTATATAATATATTCATTTATTGTTCAGTAATTATGTATTGAGGACCTGCCATGTGACAGGAAATATACTAGTTGCTAACCATACAAAAATGACCAAGAACAAAAGACATGAACTCTGGTATGATGGAGTTTACAGTACAGATGTACAGAAAGATAAATACTAAGGAAGCACATACAAAAAGGATAAATCTGGGGCTTCCCTGGTGGCACAGTGGTTGAGAATCTGCCCGCTAATGCAGGGGACACGGGTTTGAGCCCTGGTCTGGGAAGATCCCACATGCCACAGAGCAACTAGGCCCGTGAGCCACAATTACTGAGCCTGCGCGTCTGGAGCCTGTGCTCCGCAACAAGAGAGGCCGCGACAGTGAGAGGCCCGCGCACCACGATGAAGAGTGGCCCCTGCTTGCCACAACTAGAGAAAGCCCTCGCACAGAAATGAAGACCCAACACAGCCAAAAATAAATAAAATTAATTAATCAATTTTTTAAAAAAGCCAAGCATTTGAAGCCCTTTAAAAAAAAAAAGGATAAATCTGGATTATTTCATTTATAGGAAGTAAACAAATGTCATTGTAGAAAATGACAAGCAGAACCTGCAGAAGGGCCTCTCTGAGGAAATGAAATTTAACTTGGTCCCGGAAGGATGAGAAGCAGCTAGCTGTGCAAAGACACCAATTTATTATTTTCTTTACTAAATATGTTAGTAGTAGTTAGAGTGAGACATGAAGCAAAAATTTTATTTTATGAGATCTTAACTTGTTCTTATGGTCCCATATCAAAGTCTGCTCAACAAGGAGATTCTATGATATAGGCAACTGATTGTATGTTGGTTTCAAAGTAATTATAGTTATAATTTCAAGAAGAAATATAGTAGAAGATTTTAAGAACAAGAGTATAAATCATTGTCCTCATAATTCTCTTTTCTACTTAAATGGAAATACTTTTCAATTCCTTCTGACATGCACCTTATTTTTCTGAAAATGACCTAATGATTAAAGAATTACACTAATGTGTAATAAGATTTATGGAAAACAACCAGGCTTGGAATGAAGGTGTTTGTATTCGGGTTCAATCTTTATCATTCAATGGCTGTCGCCTCTCAAAAAACTCAATTCTTCTTGAAAGAACTGAATCACTTCCCTGATACAATGAAGGCCTTTATCCTCTGAAGTTTCCTACCCACGTTCCTGAAGATCATAGAATTTCAGAGAATGCCTCAGTGACTACCCAGCTAGGGAAGGAGAGAGGGAATAAACAGGATATTGGAGCAGGAAGAGCTTTATGTCTCTTTCTCCTACTTCAATACATAAAAATAATGCGTAAGTTCTGATGTTATGTATTTTACATTTGGGGATGTCAAATGAGCTTTAACAGAAGAATGGGTCGGTCTCTAAAATGATGTTGTAAACCATTGGACTAGTTGATTTGAAGACTTCATCTTCAAACAGCAGTTTAAGAATCCATGTTCTAGGACTTCTCTGGTGGTGCAGTGGTTAAGAATCCGCCTGCCAGTGCAGGGGACACAGGTTCGAGCCCTGGTCCGGGAGATCCCACATGCCGTGGAGCAACTAAGCCCATGTGCCACTACTGAGCCTGCGCTCTAGAGCCTGCAAGGCACAACTACTGAGCCTGAGTGCCACAACTACTGAAGCCCACATGCCTAGAGCCTGTGCTCCGCAACAAGAGAAGCCACTGCAATGAGAAGCCCATACACCACAGTGAAGAGTAGCCCCTGCTCGCCTCAACTAGAGAAAGCCCACGTGTAGCAATGAAGACCCAATGCAGCCAAAATTAAATAAATTAATTAATTTAAAAAAAAAAACTATGTTCTTCAAAACTAAGATTAAAAGTATTTTCTTAAGATGAAATAAACTGGTAATGATAATCTCCAGATGTTCTAGCATGACTAGTTTAAATCACTGGTTAAATTACTTTATTTAAATCATTAGTTTAAATCACTTTTAAATAAATAAATTTATCTGAAAAAAATGGGAACATAAAGGTAGAGGAAGTTCAAGGCACAAACGATTGCATACGTGAACCAAGTTATGCTTCCCCCCAAGGCATTTGTGCACCATGTACCAGCTACTTCCATGCACCTTTGCCATCCTAGGTATTCTTCAAGTCACCACTACCTTCAGCCACCTCCTCAGAACACAATATTGACCTTAAATAGAAATGAAACTTAAGAGGTTCACCTTGCCATTTCTATTCTTACATTTTAAAGGCTCACTCAGGTGAACTGTATGGTTATTTTTGTGACAGTAAAGGCAGGTAGAAATTGCGATTAAAATTTTAAAACATTGTATTTCGCCATTCATACGATGAATGAAATCCAGTGACCAAGTTTTGCATAGATTCCATGAGAATTCACTTCTTCATCAGGTATATTATAGCAGAAAAGAGCAGAAATGTGGCTCTTTCTGGCTGGTGAGCTTCTGTCAGAAACAATGGCAACAATTTGAAAGGAAACCATTTTACAGCAATGAAGCATTTTCAGCAATATTAAAAATATATACATATTTCCAGTAAAATCCTTGTAAAGCAAGATCTAATAGAATTTTTTAAAGCCAGTTTCATTCATACAAGGCATCTGCTGTGAAGAGTGTCTTGTTGTTACATAACATTGAAAAAGAACTAAGATACATAGGAAAGAAAATAGGAATTGTTTATCTTTAAAAACTGAATTACTAAAAATGTTTTATGCCAACTTATTCTCTGGGAAATACAGAAAAAGTGCATTTTTCTCTCTACCTCAGGTGATAAAATGTTCGTCTAAAAAATCAGAAGTGTTTTCATATTTCACATGGGCCCTTAAGAAACCTCCTTTCTTCAAGTGAATTTTTTCCCTGTTGGCTTTAATTAAGTTTAGAATAGTGCATCTAGATACTAAAAAATGAATGCAAATCGAATTACTGTCTAGACCAACAAGTTCTAATATTTCCCCTTACAGCTGTATTCTGCTTTCAATGTGTTCATGAAAAGTTTCTCTTAAATCAAATTTCTGATAATCAATCACACTTCAAAAGCACTAGGAGAATTTGTTATTTAAAAGGACTCTCCGTTAAGAGTGAACTGCACAACTAGTAATCCTTGGAGGTAACACACAATCTGCTTTAACTATTGTAGAAATCTGTCTTTACATGCGTTAGATATGCTTTAAGTGTAGAGCACTTGGGCAGTGCAAATGGCTCAAACACCTCCCAGTGTTAGCTAGGAAGATGGTGTCAGTTAAAACTGTAAGAGGGTTATTCACTCCTACCCTTACCACAAGCACCATCGTACCAAAAGTGTGCAAGGCACCTATCTGCTGCTAGTGCTCTCCAGCCAAAGCCCACCAGTGTTACAGCTGTAGGTGAACAAGTTAGGTTTATTATCCACAGCAGTGAGAGACAACACTTGCCATGGGAACCATGGGATGACTCAGTAAGAGAGTGTTAGAAAACGCTATATTCTTGTTAAAGAATTTGGGATCATGTTAAGTGATCTGGGGGAGAGTTTAAGGATGTGGGGCTCTGGTCTGGACTGGATATTCTCAGGAGGTGGGGTAATTCTATGAATGGATGTATTAATCTTATCTAGAAGAAGGGAAGACTAAATCCTTCAGCTCTAGAGCAACAGTCACACATACCATATGGGAGAATGAAGTGTTTGGTGTTTCATGGTTTAGACAATATTCATGTTTAGTCCGTGTTCAAGCGTGATTACACACTGGTCTTATTTTTGTCTAGATCCATCATGCTCATGGGGTTGCCGCGTCTGATGTTGATGTTCTCTAAGTCAGTTTATGTTCAACAGGGGAACTCCGCGGCATGACTGCGAGCATCAGATCAGCCTGCAGCAACACCAGGTTCTAGCTGCACGTCAGGGGCTAGAATTCTTTCTCAGTGTGAATGTGTTCAGACTTTAGTTTGTTATTTGTTGTCTCATAATCATGCTTATTTTAAAGAAGCTTATGTTTACTCCTCCAGAGTCATCTTAAGTAGATGACTTTTCAAAATGAATTCTTCTCTAATCATTCACTTTTTCCTCATTCTTAAAGTAAACCAGTAAGAGAGGCATTTGCATTATCAAGTACTTTTTTAAAATTATAAATAACTTTGGAAACTTTATAGTCAAACAGTTATTTGTATCTTTTATATATAAATATGTAAAGATGTACTTTTTTCCTAATCAGAGAGCCAAAGAAATCAGAAATTTAGATGTCTTGATAGAAATGGAAAACTTCTATACTCCTTTTAATAACGTTTTTAGTTTCTATTATCTACACTTGTAACACTGTAAAGCCATTCAGAGTTGGTGTTTCTCCACTGTGGAACCCTGATAAAGGTTTTTCTTAAGATTTTCCATTTCTGGTTCCAGCCAGACTTAATCACCTAGTGGACTTCGTAATCAGTCACCTGTATTAACTGAATCCAGCAACGTAGTGTGTCTAAAAGCAAGGACTCTTTCCTCTCACAGTCAAGCATTGAAACACTAGAGGATCACACCAGAGAACTCAAAAGAGAGTGAGCAGAATGAAATTCTGGTACTTTAGTCAGAGAGAAAACAATAGGAGACAGCAGAAGCAATGATAGTTGTCTCAAGCAGTTACAGTAGTGTCTTCATTTCTGTTGCTCCAAGGAGCAAAATCCATATGACAATATTTTAATTACACAACGTGTAGAATTCTTCATTGGGAATTGGACTGGTGAGCTTTAAATGCCTGTCCAACCTAGGACTTTGGGTTATGGTCTGCAAACACAGATAATGCCTGGTTTATGGCACCATTATCCTAAGCCATTTGTGCACTCAACTGTAACAAACATTTGCCGGGTGCCAGGTACTGTGCTAAATGCCAGTGGTATAGTACAGTCCACAACAGACAAAGTATCTGTCCTTATAAAACCTATCTTATAACAGACAGGCAACCAACTCTACAGAGGTCAACATATAAATTAACACAATCTAAGTACAGATTGTGATAAGAAGGTGGTTTTAGAAGAGGGGAAAATTAATCCCATTTTAATAATATTTAAACCTTAACTTTGGATGCTTAGATAATCAGTTACTGAGGTAACAGGCAAATTTTCCTACTCCTGTTTTTTTTCTTGGCTTATGTTTTGACTTTTAACTTTGATTCCCAAATATAGATCATTACCATTGGGATGACTGAATAGAAGAATATAGAGAAATCAATGTAAACAAATCTTTATGATTAAAAAACTTAGATTTCAAATCTGTTGAAAAATTGTTTGATTTAGATCATCAGCAACATCTAATTCAGCACAAATATGGATCACAGACCATGGTATCACCCGCTCAGAGTATTTTTTTCTTATTCAAGAATCTTTTTTCTGTTTCTTGGCAGAGAACTTATACTGATAATAATTGTGTTTATTTCTGGTTTCTTAAAGATTTCATTCCATGGAACACCAAGCAAATGGCCTACCACATCTTTATATGATCTTAAATATGATACTTGCACCCAAAGTATAAAAGCAACTAAGCAACTTCCATATCACAAAGTAGCACAGGTAGTTGAATAAAGCAGAAGTGAATGGATAAATCCTATTTTAATAAGGTTCACAAATCTTTCACTTAAATAGAAGAGAAAAATAAAAACAGAGAGGAAAATTTATATATGATTTCTCAGCAGTACAAAGAAGCTACTGTGAAACTGATTAAATGGGAGATTTAGACCTATGAAAACAAGATTCAACAACAACAAAAAGCAGCAAGATTCAACCAAAAAATCTCTGCGTTGCTTTAAATAAAACCCATTGAGATGAGGTGGGATTGCCCCATGAGTCAACCTAAGCCAAAAGCTTATGTTTAAATACCAACCATAAAAAACATTGTGCAATTTGAAGAATTCTGCTTCTCACAATGAAGCACATTACTGACATCTTCAAAAGGTCCATAGATTTCCCTCATGTAAGCAACGTATAAATTTTTCTTGTTTGGTTTGTTTTGAAATTTCATGACCCGATTGGGCTTTTGGAGAATAAGTAGTATCAAAAGAAACTGTTGACTTGAATTCTCATTACTCAAGCATTTGAATAGTTATCACTTATTTATCTCCCACAACAAATCTAGATGAAAGGAATTGAATTTGAGGCTAATCCATGTATCTTAACTACATACGTTGAATATTTTCATCTCAATATATTATATATCCAAATAGTCACACCTGCAAGATGAGTATACATGAGGATCTAACATAATTTTATCTACTAAAATGTGTCCTTCTGATTGAAATATCTGCAGCCAAACCAGTTCACTTTTTAATTATGTGAGTTTCTTTCTCTTCATTTTAAGAACATATTATAATTTTCATATAAAGCTATTTTTTTAAAGTTTTCATTACTTTATTCCAGTTTATCAATCTCTGTAAATTTCTGTTGACTTTCTTTGCATTCATGTATATTAATTCACATCAGAGGATATTTTTTCTCATTTATGTGACATTAAAAATATACAGTGCTATTTGTTTGAAAAACATTACGTTAAGATATATTAATGTGAGCATGTCCCTAGTCTATCTCATGTGATCCTGAGAGCAGTGAGCTTACTTATTGTTAAATCCTTAGAAATCAAGTTTCAAAACTGTCTTTCTGCAAATGAAATGAGAGTTGATTTAGAGAGGTTCATGTGTGAGTTACTAACATTTTTTTTAACATCTTTATTGGAGTATAATTGTTTTACAATGTCATGTTAGTTTCTGCTGTATAACAGAGTGAATCAACTATACGTATACATTTATCCCCATATCCCCTCCCTCTTGTGTCTCCCTGCCACCTTCCCTATCCCACCCCTCTAGGTGGTGACAAAGCACCGAGCTGATCTCCCTGTGCTATGCAGCTGCTTCCCACTAGCTATCCATTTTACATTAGGTAGTGTATATACGTCAATGCTACTCTCTCACTTCATCCAGTTTACCCTTCTCTCTCCCCGTGTCCTCAAATCTGTTCTCTATGTCTGCATCTTTATTCAAGTCCTGCCCCTGGGTTCTTCAGAACCATTTTCTTCTTGTACATTCCATATATATGTGTTAGCATACGGTATTTGTTTTTCTCTTTCTGACTTACTTCACTCTGTATGACAGACTCTAGGTCCATCCACTTCACTACAAATAGCTCAATTTTGTTTCTTTTTATGGCCAAGTAATATTCCATTGTATATATGTGCCACATCTTCTTTATCCATTCATCTGTCAGTGGACACTTAGGTTGCTTCCATGTCCTGGTTATTGTAAATAGTGCTGCAATGAACATTGTGGTACACGACTCTTTTTGAATTATGGTTTTCTCAGGGTATATGCCCAGCAGTGGGATTGCTGGGTCGTATGGTAGTTCTATTCTTAGTTCTTTTTTTGTTTTGTTTTTCGGGTTTTTTTGTGGTACGCGGGCCTCTCACTGTTATGGCCTCTCCCATTGCAGAGCACAGGCTCCGGATGCGCAGGCTCAGCGGCCATGGCTCATGGGCCCAGCCGCTCGGCGGCATGTGGGATATGAACCCATGTCCCCTGCATCGGCAGGTGGACTCTCAACCACTGTGCCACCAGGGAAGCCCTAATTTTAGTTTTTTAAGGAACCTCCATACTGTTCTCCATAGTGGCTGTATCAATTTACATTCCCACTAACAGTGCAAGAGGGTTCCCTTTTCTCCACACCCTCTCCAGCACTTATTGTTTGTAGATTTTTTGATAACAGCCATTCTGACCAGTGTGAGGTGATACCTTATTGTAGTTTTGATTTGCATTTCTCTAATGATTAGTGATGTTGAGCATCCTTTCATGTGTTTGTTGGCAATCTGTCTATCTTCTTTGGAAAAATGTCTATTTAGGTCTTCTGCCCATTTTTGGATTGGGCTGTTTGTTTTTTTGATATTGAGCTGCATGAGCTGCTTTTATATTTTGGAGATTAATCCTTTGTCAGCTGCTTTGTTTGCAAATATTTTCTCCTATTTTGAGGGTTGTCTTTTCGTCTTACTTATGGTTTCCTTTGCTGTGCAAAAGCTTTAAAGTTTCATTAGGTCACATTTGTTTATTTTTGTTTTCATTTCCATTTCTCTAGGAGGTTAGTCAAAAAGGATCATGCTGGGCTTCCCTGGTGGCACAGTGGTTGAGAGTCCGCCTGCCGATGCAGGGGACACAGGTTTGTGCCCAGGTCGGGGAAGATCCCACATGCCGCGGAGCGGCTGGGCCCGTGAGCCGTGGCCGCTGGGCCTGCGCGTCCGGAGCCTATGCTCCGCAACGGGAGAGGCCACAGCAGTGAGAGGCCCGCGTACCGCAAAAAAAAAAAAAGGATCATGCTGTGATTTATGTCAAAGAGTGTTCTACATGTTCTTAGTGTTTTCCTCTAAGAGTTTGATAGTGTCTGGCCATACGTTTAGGTCTTTAATCCATTTTGAGTTTATTTTTGTGTATGGTGTTAGGTAATATTCTAATTTCATTCTTTTACATGTAGCTGTTCAGTTTTCCCAGCACCACTTTGAAGAGGGTGTCTTTTCTCCATTGCATATTTTTGCCTCCTTTTTCAAAGATAAGATGACCATACGTGTGTGGGTTTATCTCTGGGCTTTCTATCCTGTTCCATTGATCTATACTTCTGTTTTTGTGCCAGTACCATATTTTCTTGATTGCTGTAGCTTTGTAGTATAGTCTGAAGTCAGGGAGCCTGATTCCTCCAGCTCTGTTTTTCTTTGTCAAGATTGCTTTGGCTGTTCGGGGTCTTTTGTGTTTCCATACAAATTGTGAAATATTTTGTTTTACTTCTGTAGAAAATGCCATTGGTAGTTTGATAGGGATTGTAGATTGTAGATTGTTTGGGTAATAGAGTCATTTACACAATGTTGATTCTTCCAATCCAAGAACATAGTATAACTTTCCATCTGTTTGTATCATCTTTAATTTCTTTCCTCAGTATCTTATAGTTTTCTGCATACAGGTCTTTTGTCCCCTTGGGTAGGTTTATTCCTAGGTATTTTATTTTTTTTGTTACAATGGTAAATGGGAGTGCTTCCATAATTTCTCTTTCAGATTTTTCAGCATTATAGGAATGCAAAAGATTTCTGTGCATTAATTTTGTATCCTGCTACTTTACCAAATTCATTGATTAGATCTAGTAGTTTTCTGGTAGTGTCTTTAGGATTCTCTATGTATAGTATCATGTCATCTGCAAACAGTGACAGCTTTACTTCTTCTTTTCCTATTTGGACTCCTTTTATTTATTTTTCTTCTCTGATTGCTGTGGCTAAAACTTCCAAAACTATGTTGAATAAGAGTGATGAGAGTGGGCAACCTTGTCTTGTTTCTGATGTTAGTGGAAATGGTTTCTGTTTCTCACCATTGAGAATGATGTAGGCTGTGGTTTTGTCATATATGGCCTTTATTATGTTGAGGTAAGTTCCCTCTATGCCACTTTCTGGAGGGTTTTTATCATAAATGGGTGTTGAATTTTGTCGACAGCTTTGCTGCATCTATTGAGATGATCATATGGTTTTTCTCCTTCAGTTTGTTAATATGATTTATCACATTGATTAATTTGTGTATATTGAAGCATCCTTGCATTCCTGGAATAAACCCCACTTGATCATGGTATATGATCTTTTTAATGTGCTGTTCGATTCTGTTTGCCAGCATTTTGTTGAGTATTTTTGCATCTATGTTCATCAGTGATATTGGCCTGTAGTTTTCTTTCTTTGTGACATCTTTGTCTACTTTTGGTATCAGGGTGATGGTGGCCTCATAGAATGAGTTTGGGAGTGTTCCTCTCTCTGCTGTATTTTTGAAGAATTTGAGAAGGATAGGTGTTAGCTCTTCTCTAAGTGTTGGATAGAATTTGGCTGTGAAACCATCTGGTCCTGGGCTTTTGTTTGTTGGAAGATTTTTAATCAGAGTTTCAATTTCAGTACTTGTGATTGGTCTGTTTATATTTTCTATTTCTTCCTGGTTCAGTCTTGGAAGGTTGTGCTTTTCTTATAATTTGTCCATTTCTTCCACGTTGTCCATTTCATTGGCATATAGTTGCTTGTAGTAATAGCTCATGATCCTTTGTATTTCTGTGGTGTCAGTTGTTACTTCTCCTTTTCCATTTCTAATTCTGTTGATTTGAGTCTCCTCCCTTTTTTTCTTGATGAGTCTGGCTAATGGTTTATCAATTTTGTTTATCTTCTCAAAGAACCAGATTTTAGTTTTATCAATCTTTGCTGTCATTTCCTTCATTTTTTTCATTATTTCTGACCTGATATTTATGATTCCTTTCCTTCTGCTAACTGTGGGGGTTTTTTGTTCTTCTTTCTCTAATTGCTCTAGCTGTAAGATCAGGTTATTTATTTGAGATTTTTCTTGTTTCTTGAGGAAGGATTGTATTGCTATAAACTTCCCTCTTAGTATTGCTTTTGCTGCATCCCATAGGTTTGGGGTCATGTGTTTTCATTGTCATTTGTTTCTAGGTATTTTTTGACTCCCTCTTTGATTTCGTCAGTGATCTCTTGGTTATTTAGTAGCATATTGTTTAGCCTCCATGTGTTTGTATTTTTTACAGTTTTTTTCCTGTAATTGATATCTAGTCTCATAGGGTTGTGGTCAGAAAAGGTACTTGATACGATTTCAATTTTCTTAAATTTACCAAGGCTTGATTTGTGACCCATGATATGATCTATCCTGGAGAATGTTCCATGAGCACTTGAGAAGAAAGTGTATTCTGTTATTTTTGGATAGAATGTCCTATAAATATCAATTAAGTCCATCTTGTTTAATGTGTCATTTTAAGCTTCTGTTTCCTTATTTATTTTCATTTTGGATGATCTGTCCAATAGTGAAAGTGGGGTGTTAAAGTCCCCTACGTTTATTGTGTTACTGTCGATTTCTCCTTTTGTGGCTGTTAGCATTTACCATATGTACTGAGATACTCCTATGTTGGATGCATAAATATTTACAATTGTTATATCTTCTTCTTGGATTGATCCTTTGATCTTTATGTAGTGTCCTGCTTTGTCTCTTGTAATAGTCTTTATTTTAAAGTCTATTTTGTCTGATATGAGAATTGCTACTCCAGCTTTCTTTTGATTTCCATTTCCATGGAATATCTTTTTCCATCCCCTCACTTTCAGTCTGTATGTGTCCCTAGGTCTGAAGTGGGTCTCTTGTAGATAGCATATATATGGGTCCTGTTTTTTTATCCATTCAGCTAGTCTATGTCTTTTGGTTGGAACATTTAATCCATTTACATTTAAGGTAGTTATCAATATGTATGTTCCTATTACCATTTTCTTAATTGTTTTGAGTTTGTTTTTGTAGGTCTTTTCCTTCTCTTGTGTTTCCTTCCTAGAGAAGTTCCTTTAGCATTTGTTGTAAAGCTGGTTTGGTGGTGCTGAATTCTCTTAGCTTTTGCCTGTCTGTAAAGGTTTTAATTGCTCCGTCGATTTGAATGAGATCTTTGCTGGGTAATCTTGATTGTAGTTTTTTCCCTTTCATCACTTTAAATATGTCCTGCCACTGCCTTCTGGCTTGCAGAGTTTCTGCTGAAAGATCAGCTGTTTACCTTATGGGGATTCCCTTTGTTCTTATTTGTTGCTTTTCTGTTGCTGCTTTTAATGTTTTCTCTTTGTATTTAATTTTTGATAGTTTGATTAATATGTGTCTTGGCATGTTTCTCCTTGGAATGCGCTTCCTGGCATTGATTGACTATTTCCTTTCCCACATTAGGGAAGTTTTCAACTATAATCTCTTCAAATGTTTTCTCAGTCCCTCTCTTTTTCTCTTCTTCTTCTGGGACCTCTATAATTCGAATGTTGGTACATTTATTGTTGTCCCAGAGGTCTCTGAGTCTGTCCTTAATTCTTTTCATTCTTTTTTCTTTATTCTGCTCTGTGGTAGTTATTTCCACTATTTTATCATCCAGGTCACTTATCCATTCTTCTGCCTCAGTTGTTCTGCTATTGATTCCTTATAGAGAATTTTTAATTTCATTTATTGTGTTTTTCATCATTGTTTGCTCTTAGGTCTTCTAGGTCCTTGTTAAACATTTGTTGTATTTTCTCCGTTCTATTTCCAAGATTTTGGATCATCTTTACTATCATTTCTCTGAATTCTTTTTCAGGTAAACTGCCTATTTCCTCTTCATTTGTTTGGTCTGGTGGGTTTTTACTTTGCTCCTTCATCAGCTCCGTATTTCTCTGTCTTCTCATTTTGCTTAACTTACCGTTTGGGGTCTTCTTTTCACAGGCTGCAGGTTCGTATTTCCCATTTTTCTTGGTGTCTGCCCCCAGTGGGTAAGGTTGGGTCAGTGGGTTGTGTAGGTTTCATAGCCAAGGGGACTGGTGCCTGTGCTCTGGTGGATGAGGCTCGATCTTGTTTTTCTTGTGGGCAGGACTGCATCCAATGGTGTGTCTTGGGGTGTCTGTAAGCTTAGTATGATTTTAGGCAGCCTCTCTGCTAATGGGTGGGGTTGTGTTCCTGTCTTGCTAGTTGTTTGGCATGGGGTGTCCAGCAGTGGAGCTTGCTGTTCGTTGAGTGGAGCTCGATCTTAGTGTTGAGATGGAGATCTCTGGGAGCGCTCTCGCCACGTGATATTACATGGGTCCGGGAGGTCTCTGGTGGTGCAGTGTCCTGAACTCAGCTCTCCCAACTCGGAAGCTCTGGCCTGACACCCTGCTGGAACACCAAGACCCTTCAGCCACACAGCCAGGTACATTGGGAGTTTCTTGCCTTTTGGGAAGTCTAATGTCTTCTGCTAGTGTTCAGTAGGTGTTCTGTAGGAGTTGTTCCACATGTAGATGTATTGTTGATGTGTTTGTGGGGAGGAAGGTGATCCACATCTTATTCCTCCTCCATCTTGAAGTGTAATAAATTTGAGTTACTGACATTTTTAAACCTCACCTTCAGCCCTCTCTGGAATCACACAATCTGTTTGAATGGTTGTCTAGGGTCTTCATAAAACAAGACTATGACATGCTGGAGGCTGCCAAGCATTGATGGGCATAAACCTAAAATTGGCCAGACAATGTGAAGCAACTAAAAGCTTGATTAGAGAAAAAGAAATAAGGAACCATCTCACACATGAGAATGGCTATAATCTACACTGTATTTTCTTATTTTAAAATGTAGGATTTGATTCTTAAAAATGTTGGAAAATGTTATATTAAGATTTATTTAATTTCCTTGATATAGCCATAACTGTTTCCTAGAAAATAATTACAACCATGTCTACCTTACTATATTTATTAAAAATAGGACTTCTATTATTAAAACAGCTATCCTTCCAACTGAGGTATTCCTATATCAATTTAAATAACATGGATAAAAATTATCTCACTTTTCTTCTTAATTTTTAATAAAAAAACTGTGTTTACTTCAGTCCTAAAGAATGCATGCTTCAACAAGTATAGGGTACCTGAATATTTCTATGGTAGCTAAGAGAAAAAATAAACTACGTGTTTGTAATCATGAAATGAGAGCTCTCTTCAAGTTGAAAGATTCAAACTCATTATACTTTTTAGCTTCATGGAAAATAAGTTTAATTTGTTTTGTCACAAGGAAGGAAGGGAGGGAGGGAGGGATGGAAACGAAGAATGAAAAAGAGGCTTTAACATAGTCAGGAGAGAAAGTAGAAAGGTTTTAAGACACACAAAATCTTTATAGGAATATATTTAATGCAGTATTTCTCAATATGTGTTACACATGTTACTTAGGCTAAACATGAATATTTTTATTTTAATGTTTATTATAATGCCTATTAGAAAAATATAACTAAGGAATCAAACTAGTGATTTAATGTCTATTACTGCGTGGGGGGAGGTAGAATTATTTAAGTAAAATGAGGAGTCACATTAATAAGTTATTGAATAAATCATAGTTTAGTTGATATGGAAAAAAACATGAAGGTAGCCCACAAATGACTAAGGTTTATAAAACTTTACTATAAAACTGCTCTTCAGAACTGGGGATGAGTAAACTGAAAAAGTGTCAGGGAGGAAATAATAGCTATCTTTATACATTTCCAATACTAATTCACACCAATGGGAAGAAACTACAGAATACATATTTCTAGTCCACAGAAGGAGAGAGTTGTCATAAGTCCAGTACCGCTAGAAGATAAAGTATACTGATTCCAGTTCCTCATTACCAGTGGAACTTAGGAACAGGCCTGCCAAACATTTAACAGTAATGTGTAAAGGGAATTGAACAACTAGAAAGGTATTGTGCTCAGAAGATCTTTTTCCAATCCAGAAACTTTGTGAGAAAAACATAAATACACTATTACCTCATTTTACACATTTACTAGGGATAATGATAGCAGAGGTAATTTTCATAAACAGAACTTTATTATCCAGTAAATTCAACCTTCATGAAAATAGAACGTGGGAAAAGTTTTGAGTTTACTTTCACGTACTATTCATGTTCTCTGAGATAGGAAAACTTTAAGAATCAGCACAACTCATGGTCATTACAGGCAAACATTCCATGATAGTTTTTCTGACTCAAAAGTACACACTTATCAAATTTGTCTTTCCATATTACAATAATCCATCATGATTTTTGGTAACAATCACATGCTTTCTTGCGTTGGTATTAAATTATTTCATGGAGGTAATCTTTATTCATCAAGAGTTTGGGGGCAGCAAATAACAAAAATCCAACTAACTGTTGCTAAAATCACAGCTATAATTATTTCACTTAATAGGAAGTCCAGAGATAGGAAGTTAAAGACTAGTTCAAATTTTAATGTAATCATCAGTGACTTAGACTCTTTCCATTTGCCCATTCTTTTTGACACATTGGCTCTTTTGGTTTTGTATGTTTCATTGCCTTAGTTTGTTTGTCTTAGGTTTATTGCCTCATAGCTGCAAGCTCCAGATGTCACAGTTATATTTAAAATTAGAAAGAGAGGGGAGGGTTTTCTCCTCCTGAGTATATGTCTTCTTATCAGGAAATAAAAGCTTTAATTGAAGACCCGCCCCCCCCCCAAAAAAAAAGATATCTCGTTACATCTTATGGGCCAGAAAATGTTCACATGGCTATAAGTGACACTGGAAAATTTGTACATGGCAAATAGGAAAGATGGAGACAGGGGTTCACTTAGAACAGTCCTGATTTACTCCCTGATATTGGACATATTACTGTTCTTCAAAAAAACAAAACAAAACAAAATGAAAAAACAACTGTGGTTCTGATAGCCAGCAAGAAAGGGGGAGTTGTGGATAAGTAATAAAGTAAGGTCTCTCACATAAACCTTGAAGGAGCTCTGCGTTCCCTGAGCAGAAGAAAAGGATCTTCCTTTTTATTAATTTACTCAATGCCATGGGAAAACTGTTCATTTTTTAAGTACTGAATAATCCCATTCATTCACCTATCAATTTATATTCATATTTTGACAAGGGGCATATTTATTTTTAGGGAGGAAGGTAATTTCAGCAGAAAAAAAAAAAAAGAAACTGAAAGAATGAACAGAAATTTTTTGCCATGAGACTGACTTAATGATTCACTAGATGCATTTGTCAAGAGAGCCATGTCTAGTAGAGTTTAAGCCTTTGTGACTGAAGCAGTCATGAACACATCAAAAGAAATGGAGAAACAGTGGAAATTCCTTCAAATTTAAAAACTTAAGTTTTATGTATATTTAACATTTTAACCTCTCAAACCTTAATTTTTGTGTGTGTATATTTGCTTTGGATTTTAAATTAAACATGAGTTAGAGTTTCAGAGTTGCAAATTACAAATACAAAGATTAAAGAACCCATAAATTTTCCATTAACCCTTCTTCAAGTTCAATGCTTTTATTAAACTATGTCCAATCTGCTCATAATCCCACCTAATGATGTTTTCTACAGATGTTGTATTTTTTAGTTCTGGGATTTCTGATTGCTTCATTTTTACACTTTTTATTCCTTTCCTGAGAAAATGCCTTCACCCATTATGTCCATGTTTTCTTGTAAATTATTTAACATACTAATAAGTTATAAAGCCTGTGTATATCTGAGTCACCTTTGGGTCTGCTTCCATTGGCTCTTTATTCTCTTCAATGTGATGGCACTTCCTGATATTTTCATGTGTAGAGTAATTTTTTATAGTATTGTTATATTGAAAATTGAATATAATGCTTTGTAGAAATGCGAGATATTGTTAGGTATCTCAGAATTTTTTCTAGCACACATTTATATTGTTTACAGATAGCTTTAATTCTGTGAAAGTTTTTACTAGGTTTTGTTAGGGCAGGACTCTTTTGCTTTTGCCCTTGGTCCTTGGGCATGGCCCTTACTGGAGACTTCATTCCTAAAGTATGCCCCTTCTAAGTTTTACACAGAAAGCAAGGTTTTTATCAAACCACCCCAACTTGACAGGACTCCAACACAAAACTCTTATTCTCCAGTGTTGAAGCTGATGAAATCTTTGCTCACATTTTAAGGATTCTATTTGTTGCTTTCTGCTGGGTCCCTTGAAGTCTTGCTCTATACATTTACACTTTAGGAATAAACTGAAAAATTTACAGGAGTCTGTATGCATATTTAGGTCTTCCTGTTCTGTGTCTAACTACTTTCTATCATTTTCCTCTCAATTTTTAATCTCTTTGTCAGTTTCACATTGTTATGTCTAACTCTACAGTCAAGTAAGACTGCATCTTTCACCTTGAACTCTGGAGTGCTCACACAGACTGGAGAATTCCCTCAGGGAAAAGTCAGTTAAGTGTGGATCTCACCTAGTTTATTTCATTTCAAGAGTTCTATTTCTCTCTATTCTCTCTGCTTCTGGTGCCTCTTTAATGCCTTCAAACTCTTTTTTTAATTTGCATTGGCAATTTTTAATGTTTCACTTGTGCACAACTGAAATTTGTCTTTAAAGTCACAGAAGGAAGGAAAGGCAGTTGTCACAGCATGAATTCAAAGATACAGGATGCTGGATAAAATCATAGGACTGCTCCTCTTTAGCCTTAGGAAAATAAATAATGTGGCACTAAATTGGATATTTATTTTTAATTATATTTACATGTAAAGACATCACCCAGATATCTGCTGAGCCACAGACTTTCTGGGTAGATACCAAGGATGCATCATTGATCTTACTTTGGAATAAATCCCCAGAAGGCAGATATCACCAATGGGTGGGAGCTCTAGGGACAAAGTCAGTTCTCATTCAGAAAGTGGACAGAAATTTAAAGCAGTCAAATATGGAGCCTTGAAAACTGGAAAAGAAAAATTTTATGACATTTGATTTGAAAATAAAAATTATCTGCATATCAAAAACTATAATTATCAAGAACAGAATCAGGCCTGCTTAAACAGTACTTACAACTTACTGATAAGATTATAAATAAAAAGTGAAACTCTTCTGTCCTTGAAAGAGATAGAAGACTATATTTTTTCCTGCAATATTATAGGAGAGCCACCAGTGTTTCGCCCTGTGTCTCTTAAAATGTCATTTCTTCTTCTATCCACATTCTGCCGCTTTAAAAACAGTAAAAGCTGTTCAATATGGCAACTTCTGCTAAGTGAAAAGATGCACTGTTTATTGACTAAAAGATTATGAATGAGGAGAAAGCTGAATATTTTTAAAAAATACTAATTTACCCATAATGGGATCATTCCCAGTACGTAGAAGGAAAAATAAAGACTGGGATTTTCTTAGAAACAAAAATAAAGCCCAATGATGTAAAACATTCTACACATAATTTCTAATTTCAAAGCATCATTAGAAACTCCTGATCAGTTTGTAGCAAGAGAGCAAACTGAGAAATTTGGTGTAACAGTAGAGCATATTTCTAGCTACTTTCATTTAAATAACATCGGCCTTACCAATTGTTACTTTTCTATTTCATTTAAAACACTGATTGCAGGTTAAATCCTAAAAGCATGAAAGTAATAACAAGTCTCAACTCAGGTATGAGCACAATGATTTGGGACTACTATTTCTGTCTTACGGAGAGGACTTAGAGGTGATGCTCCCTCTTTTAAACATATGACCCCAAACTTACCTGATTCCCTATAAGTGTGTAAGTAGAACAAGTTCTGTATTTTCTCAAATAATTTTACAAGTTGATGATAAATTTGATTTTAAAGATAAAACTATTCCTTTAAAACTTAAACATAAGACCTGACACCATAAAACTCCTAAAAGAGGTCACAGGCAAAACATTCTCTGATATAAATCGTACCAATGTTTTCTTAGGTCAGTCTTCCAAGGCAATAGAAAAAAAATGGGACCTAATCAAACTTACAAGCCCTTGCACAGCAAAGGAAACCATAAACAAAATGAAAAGACAACCTACAGAATGGGAGAAAATATTTGCAAACAATATGACCAATAAGGGCTTAATTTTCTAAAATATACAAACAGCTCATACAAGTCAACAACAAAAAAATCAAACAACCCAATCGAAAAATGGACAGAAGACTTAAATAGACATTTCTCCAAAGAAGAAATACAGATGACCAAGAGGCATATGAAAAGATGCTCAACATTGCTAATTACTGGAGAAATGCAAATCAAAACTACAATGAGGTACCACCTCACAATGGTCAGAATGGCCATCATTAAAAAGTCTACAAATAACAAGTGCTGAAGAGGATGTGGAGAAAAGGGAACCCTCCTACACTGTTGGTGGGAATGTGAGTTGGTGCAGCCACTATGGAAAACAGCATGGAGATTCCTCAAAAAACTAAAAATAGAATTGCCATATGATTCAGTAATCCCACTCCTGGGCATATATCCAGACAAAACTGTAATTCAAAAAGATATATGCTCCCCTGTGTTCACTGCAGCACTATTCACATTTAGGTTGCTTTAGGAAGCAACCTAAATGTCCATCGACAGATGAATGGATAAAGAAGATGTGGTACATATATACAATGGAATATTACTCAGCTATAAAAAAGAACAAAATAATGCCAGTTGCAGCAACATGGATGGATTTAGAGATTATCATACTAAGTGAAGTAAGTCAGAAAGAGAAAGACAAATACCATGTGATATCACTTATATGTGGAATCTAAAATTTGACACAAAGAAACCTATCTACGAAACAGAAGCAGACTCACAGACATAGAGAACAAACTTGTGGTTGCTAAGGGGGAAGGGAGATAGCAGAGGGATGGAGTGGAAATTTGGGATTAACAGATGTAAGCTATTATATATAGAATGGATAAATAACAAGGTCCTACTGTATAGCACAGGAAGCTATATTCAATAACCTGTGATAAACCATAATAGAAAAGAACTTTTTAAAAAAATGTATGTATATGTATAACTGAATTACTTTGCTGTACAGTAGAAATTAACACTACATTGTAAATCAACTATACTTCAAGAAAAACTATGCCTTTTAAAACATTAAGCCTAAAAATTTCATCCATTTTCTTTAAGAAATGGATTATTAAAATCATTTTTGAAATGAGATATTAAATTTATTTAAATCTTGGATTTTCTGTACTTAATAATTTTTCTTAAAGAAAAAATTAAAAACAGGAAGAGCTAGAATATGCCACCAGGACAAAACTGATCGGAAGTGTCTTCAGTCACAGACTCTGGACAACTAGTCTTGTTTTGAATTTTCCAAAGCTTGAAGTCTCCCTGGTACTAGAGGATGAGAATAATGTGACATTGAAAACAGCCAGTCAAAAACAGGGAATCCCAAGTTACCTTTGTTCAGTTTGGTTAAAGCAGCATATGTCTTTAGCATCTCCAAGTTTTTTAGCAAATGCATCAACTTGAAAGTCAAATCTGTGGCTTAGGGCTGTTAGGTGAAAAGAAAGACCATCATGATAAGGTGGAAAAATAAACTGGAAGATGATTAAGATGATTAAAAATAAACTGGAAGATGATCCAATAAGTAGTCCAATTAGAGCATAATGGCTGCCATAATAACCAAACACAGCAAAAAGCTCTTTTTCAATCAATTAGTACAGCAAACAAGAAAAAACACAGGAAATAATTCATCTGGCTAATAACGATATTTTTGTGTGTCCCAAATTCCAGTGCCCCAGTTCATGGCTTAGTACAGCAAGCACCTCCTCATTATTACATGTTTGTTTCTTATTCTGTAGTGCCCAAGTTGTAATCCCAACCAGCAGCTTCACTCACCTGCAGAACCAAGTTCTGGGCGTCCCCTGACCAGGGAACTTGACAGAGTGCAGATCCTACGTATTCTAATCCTCAAATGAGGAGTTTTGCTGACCCTAGAGCCTGGCCTTCCCGTATCCAGGCAAGCTGCTGAGTCACGGTCTCTCTCACTATGGAGCATACCCTCTAGATTCATCTGACTAGAAACAATTGTTCTTTTTTTTTTCTAATGTGTTTTGTCCAAAGCTTATAATTATTTCATCAGGAGGGCAGGTCTGATATCAGCTATTCCACCGTTACCAGAAATGAAACTCCATTTTGTTTTTAGATGTGATAATGTTGTTCCAGTTATATCTAAAGAAGAGAAACATTTATTAATTTTGACAAATGTATACTGAAATATTTACAAAGGAAATATATATGTCTGAGATTTGCTTCAAAATATTACAAAAGTGGAGTCTGGATCAAGATGGTAGAGTAGGAGGATTCTGAGCTCACCTCTCTCTGCTCATGGACACACGATAACTACAACTACATACACAACAACTATTTCTGAGAACAACCTGAAGACTAGCAGAATAGAGTTTCTGAAACTAAGGATATAAAGCAAAGTCCATGTCAAGACAGGGAGGGTGAGCTCGGGCATGGTCTAACCAGAACCCACACCCCTGGTGCAGTGACCCATAAACAGGAGGGGTATCACAACCGTGGAGGTCCCCCCTCCCCAAGAGGCAAGGACTCCAAGCCCCATGTCTGGCTCTTCAGCCCAGGGGACCTGCACCAGGAAGATGAGCCACCATAAGTCTGGCTTGGAAAACCAGTAGGGCTTGCATCTGGGAGACCTGGAAGATTGTGGGAAACTGAGACACCACTCTTGACTCTTGCACAAACTCACTAGCTGATACTCAGTGCAGAGGCAGCATCTTGAAAAGCACCTGGTTTATATGAGAAGGAAATTCCTTGACTAATTTTAGGTGTGTGCTAGAGAGGCAGGGGTCTGATGGAGCTTTCTCTTGAGATGGAAGTGCTTGCAGGTGCCATTATGATTTTTGTGCATATCTGTCACTCTCCATCAACTTAGCTAATATCCTGTGCCCCACCCCAGAGTTCCCCCAAGGACCCAACCTGCCTAAGTTGCCCATCCAGGCCTGCCCCTTCAACATGGCTCCTGCCCTGTCTCACCCAGTGGGCCGTCTCTACCAGCACTGGCACCCCTCCACAGCAGCTCCCATTCTGTGGGGACAGTCCGGCATGCCAGTGTGCCCCTAAGAATTTCAGCCAAGTCTCACAGCCAGCTGGGCCAAGGGCCAGTCCCACACATCAGCGTGCCTGCAGTAGTCATAGCTGGCCCTCTCAGCCAGCTGGGCCGGGTGCCAGACTTGCCCAACAAGGAATCCACAGCAGTTGAGGCCAAGCCACACAGCTAGCTAAGCCGGGGGCCAGCCCTGCTCACCAGCACAAATGTAGCAATGGCAGCCCAACCATAATAGGAGGGCACACACAGTCCACACAGGAGATACCCCTGGAGCACCTGGCTCTAAAGACCAGAGGGTATTGCGCCACTGGGCCTCACAGAGCAGGTTCTACATGAGCCCACTGTTTCCAGACTGACAGAGGTAGTGGATAACACCTAGTACATAGAAACAAATGCAGAAAGTTAGGCAAAATGAGACAAACCACCTTCCAAAGGAAACAAACAAAATAAAAGACAATCAAAAAAGAACAAGACAAAACCTCAGAACAAGAACTAAACAAAATGAAGATAAACAATTTAATAGATAAAGACTTCAAAGTAATACTCATAAAGATGCTAACCAAACTCAGGAGTAGAATGTCCATAATCAGACAACTTCACAGATGAGCTCTGCCAGATATTTAAGGGAGAGTTGGTACGTATCCTTCTCAAACTGCTGCAAAAAAGGTGAAGAGGGACGAATGCTTTCAAACTCATTTTACCAGACCAGCATTACTCTGATGCTGAAACCGGATAGAGGGAAGAGATATGGGAACATGTGTATATGTATAACTGATTGACTTTGTTATAAAGCAGAAACTAACACACCATTGTAAAGCAATTATACTCCAATAAAGATGTTAAAAAATAATAATAAATGAAAAAAAAACAGATAAAGACACTACAAAAAAGAACATTACAGGCCAATATGCCTGATGAACCTAGATACAAAAATCTTCAACAAAATACTAGAAAACTGAATTCAACGATACATTAAATGGATCATACACCATGATCAAGTGGGATTTATTCCAGAAGTGCAAGAATAGTTCCATATCTGCAAATCAAGCAGTACACCACATAACAACATTAAGGATATAAATCATACAGTCGTCTCAATAGATGCAGAAAAAGCATCTGCAAACTTCAACATCCATTTATGATACAAAAAATCTCAACAAAGTGGATATATAGGGAACATCCTTCAACATAATAAAGGCCATATGTGACAAACACACAGCTAACATCATACTCAATAGTGAAAAGCTGAAAGTTTTCCTCTAAGATCAGGAACAAGACAAGGATGTTCACTCTTGCCACTTTTATTCAACATAGTATTGGAAGTCCCAGTCACAGCAATCAGAAAAAAGAAAAAAAGAAGAGGCATCCAAATTGGAAGAGAAAAAGTAAAACTGTCACTATGTGCAGATGATATGGTACTGTATATAGGAAACCCCCAAAATCCCATAAAACCTATTAGAACTAATAAATGCATTCAGAAAAGTTTTAGGATACAAAATCAATATATAGAAATCTGTTGCCTTTCTATATACTACTAATGAACTATTAGAAAAAGAAATTAAGAAGAGTTCTACTTAAAATTGCATCAAAAAGAATAAAATACCTAGGAATAAATTTAACCAAGGAGGTGACAGACCTGTACTCTGAAAACTATAAGACATGGATGAAAGAAATTGAAGATGACACAAATAAATGGAAAGTAGCAAATTTTGAAGGAAAGTTAGCAAAACCTGGGCTCAGAAAGTCCAGTAACTACATCAGGATCTAGAGAAGGAGAGGAGCTGATAGACTTTCTCAGATCAAGCTAGAGTACCTGGATTATCAGTCTCACCAAGGCTGCAAGAAATGAGGAGGAACAGTTCCCTAAAGGAAAACAGAGTTGCAGCAACTGGAAGAAAGTGAAACGGATGCAGGTAGGAAAAGCTATTAGGTATCACCATCCAAGACAGCAGGAAATCATTGCTAACACTACATTAAGAATAAAAAAATTATAATAATACTGTTTTGCTTTAAAAAAAATTCCAGCAGTAGTTAAAGCAAAATGTTCACCAGCATACCCATATTAAGGACAGGTAGGAAATGTTCAAACATCAGCTAACAGAAATAGATTTTCTCTTTTGCTGTACCTGCAGTAACTGGTTGAATTACTCAATATGGTAATATAAAGCAGACAATATGGAGACTCAGATGAAGAACACAGAAAGATTCTGCTCACCACTGGAACCGGTGTCACACCTTTGAATTACAAATGGAGATTATCCTTCCTTAAATTCTTAGAGCCATTTTTCTTGTATAGAATCCAAAATAAAGGCCAAAATTTCCATTTCATTTTCAGTGAGGTAATTTGGCCATGAAAGAAATAAACCCCACAGATGTGTTCATCATCTCTTTAATTAAATATTCTAGAAATCAACTTGAGCTAGCTTATAGAGATATAATGGGAATTCATTATGAAGATTCAAAGTGTTTTGTATTTTCCAAGGGTGAGGATGTAGCAAGGCCTCAGAGAAGGATGGTAACAAGGAAGAGAAAAGTATCTGGAAAACAGGAATTATTTGATCTCTATTTTTTTTCTCTGAGAAACTACCCGTTCTTCCTTTTGCTTCTGATTGATAAATAAGGGCACCTTTGGAAAAAGAATATGATTGGCCCAGTTTAAGTCATTCATCTTCTTTCCTGGACATAATCACATGTGTCCAGGAGAGTAGTCTTTTATTTCAAAGTTAACTGCAGCATCCTATTCCTATAGGTAAAAGTATTGATGAATAGATCATACAGAGCCTGAAAGGCATTGCAAAAGTTACCTTGTTCAATGGATATAAGCTGTGTAAACTTAAGCTAACTTTTGTCTGTGTGTATGTCTTTTTCATTTCCCTTTTTTTTTAAACAAAAACTGGGTTTGAGTTTAGAAACAATGTAAAGATAAACAAAATGTTAGAAATATGTGATATGGATCACAAATTAATAATAGTGAGATAAGGAATTAAAAATCTTGCTGGGGGAACTACCAAAAGAGAATCACTGTTAAGAACAGTGTGGCCAGAGTGGCCTTGTAGCCGAGAACAAGAAGGTTGGTCCTTAAGGATGAAGCTCGGAGGCAGTCACAGCCACCTTCAGGGTGGATCTGTAACACCAGCAGTTACTGAGGTGGGGCTAAACCATCAAGCCTGAGCTAAGAAACCAGACCCCAAGGTCACCAGCCATAGACTATAGTAGCAGAAAGAGCTAGCTGTCCTGGAGTAAAGCTCAACTAACTGTTCCTCAGCAGACACCACCAGTGAAAACACGAATACCAGATCCGTCGCCCTGGAGAGTAGACCAGTAGTAGGTAAAACCTCAGACAGCTCTTACTCCGTGAAACATAGTGAAGACCTGTCACTTACGTCCAGATGCCACCTGGGGGAAGACTGAAGGGGAAAGGTGAGGCAGCCCTGATAGAGCCTTGACTTCTAACCTGACTAAATATTTAACATAGAGGGTCTACTTAAAACTGAAAGGTGCTGTTAAAACTGGAAGATGCTGAAATATTGCTGATAAACAACATGTGTCTCCTCACTGCCTAGAAGGATAAGAGTCTGTGACAATGTTTAGGTCAGTTGCATAAAATAATTAAGCTATGATTTTCATGCACATCTGACTATATGTACACTTTGACAATCCAGTTACGTTGGAAAAAGCCTAATAACTTGGATCTAAATGGTAATGGTTATCCCCTAGTAATGGTAATGGATTATCAGCTCATCGTAACTTTCCAAATCTAATATTTTGACTAGCCATTTGCTAAAAAATGCCATTAGGATATATGATTAGTCATAAATATGCCAGTTAATTCAATGAGATTTCTGTCCTTTGTTGTTCAACAGAGTCCTTCCTGTTGAAGGACTCCCAAAGAAAAAGTGTTTAATAACTTAGTGCTTTCTGTTTATATTCAGAGAACTTTGTATTCTCTATAAACATTTTTAAAAGTGCATAAAACATATTTTGTTCCAGTGCTTCATGATCTAAATTGTGATTCCTTAAAAGCATGGTGGAGCATATATTTTTTTTAGAAAACACAGCCCCAGTGATACCCCAAAAGGTGTGCATTTAACCGTTAAGGAACTTACCACATTTGTTCTCTTTAACTGTTATTTGATTTAGCTACTATAGACATCTGCTACAAAGCTCTTTCAACTTTCCATTAAGGCAAATTACTGGAAACCTGGGTTTCTGTGGCAATGAGGGATAGCCCTTATTTTTCCATATCAGTCATCTCAGCAGTGTTAGTCTGGTGGTAAGTGCTAACCAGTATGGGAGTGAAGACTAGCATACCTTTACAAAGCTTTAGATTGTGAATCCTGGGATGGAACCTCTCAGATGGAAAGGCCTGTTTCCATGGCAACAGGAGCAGCTCCTACTGTTGCAGTTTGTCACTCATCATAGCAATGTTTGCCTTGGGAGACTGCGCTAAGCATTTCTAGCCGCATTTTGTTGTGGATTCAAGAGATTGGATGGCGATGCTGCTATGGTTACCAGGGTTTTTGTCTTAGGGGAAATCCTAGAATAAAGTAATCTCTCTGGTTCCAACAGAAATTTTAAATAACTAGCTGTGGAATAGAAAGAAAAGAAGTTGTGATAAGTAATTCCCTTCTGGGACAATGATAACAAAGTCTGACAAGTCTGACTTCCTTTTTTTTCTTTCAGTGCTTGTGGTGATGGGGTGGTTGGAAATGAGAAAATGAGAATTGGGAAAGGTTAAGGAAAATTAGAACAAGAAGGAGAACATAAAATGATTGTTTACCATTTCTTTAAAAATAAGAACAGAAAAGAGAAGGGCTCAAAGAAAAATGTATAGTAAATATTCATATATTCAAGGAATTTCTTTTATCATTCTCTATATAACTTAATTTAAATGATTTTCTCCCCACACTTATAAAAATAATTCATTTTCCTAGTCAGATGATGACCTCTTCCCCAGCACTGATCATTTAGGGTGTTGAAGGAATAATATAGAAAAAGGAGAACCTTCAAGCTGACAACATTTTTAAAGATTTTATTTGTTCCTTATTCCCACTCTTCCTGGGTCCCAAGATTGATGCAAAGAAAGAAATAGCCATTGAGAATTACAGAAAAGGCTACAACCAATATTGTTATCTTTTCTCAAATTATATGGTTACTATTACATCCCTGGAGTATCAGAACACTGCAAACCTGACAATGATTAGCACAAATTTATTTTATAGAAAATTATTAAAAGCACAGGAAACTGTAGTACAAACATTTACAGATGAACACTTTTTATTATTTTATTTTGATTTCATGATCTCATCTTAGTATTTCTCTTATATAAGATTCTATTATGTGATAAGTATTGAATCAAACGCATTACCTGCATTGTTTCACTTAAATTTCACTAAAAACTTTTGAGGAAATTATTATTATTCCTATATTCAGAGGGATTACAGCTAGCTGGCAGAATTACTTGAAATTAGACACCGAGTTCTACTACTACATCTATCCTAGGATAGAACATCCTCATTTTTTAATCACCCCAAATCAAATCATACTGTGTGTACTCCCTTATTATTTCCTGAGCATGAGTGATCTGTGAATTATCAAGAAGTTGTCAACAGTCAGATGTTATTGTATATGTCTGTAAAGAGTGATAACTTCCTGCTTCATTTGTGGACTTTGACAAATCTTTTACATTGATAGAGTTATAATGCATTCTTTTGATCTCAGCAAATATTTAATGAACAACTAATTAGTCTGTGATGAACTCTTTAATAGGTTATGAATATATATGATATGCATTGTTTTATCAGAACATTCTTTTGGAAAATACAGCATAAGATACTTGAACTATATTTAATATTTTGGGCCTAGAAATGGAGTGGATGTAGCCACAGTTGATAGGGCACAAAATACCTAGGAGACATCTGAGAAGAAACCGTGTTCTGCCCATATGGCAACGACTGACTGTTCACCCATTGAAACGAGAATTTGGCTCTAACTCCCTAGGCACCTGTTCAATGGTGTATGTTCTCCATAAGTTATATCTCTTAATTCCAATTCTGAGAATAAGTAGAAGGGGGTCTGTAAGAAAATCCAGCTTCCCTCTTTTTGTCTTTTCCTGGATTTTGGTCACATTGCAATAAGAATTATTTTTTTAATGCTATTTTCTCTCATAAACTTTATTCCCAGCATAAATAACTTCATGAAGAGCTTTTAGAAGAACTTAGTGTGAAATATAAGGCCATTTTGCCAGAAGTAGTCAAGGAATGTACAGTACAGGAGACGTGGTAATTGCAGGTGTTGAGAAACAATTTCATCCTGCATGTATATGTACACATATGTGTATCCATAATTGTGTATGTGTGTGTAAATATATACATAGCTAATACCAAGATTTCAGAATTTTTTTTTAAGATTTCAGAATTTAATAAGAAGGGTAATGAGAGCCTATAGTAGTGCCTTTGCATAAGTAGTATTCTGTAGATATTTTTGGAATGCATGAATGAATGAACGTCAAGAGAAAATGATGAATATCACTGGACTGCCTTAGTTAAAATGGAAGTTTATTATAAATCTCAACTCAGAGTTTAGAATTTTCATAATCAGTTTTCTTTATTGTATTTCTCCTTTGCTTAATATTCTAGTTGCTTTTACATTTTATGATTAAAAGGTAATTATTTTGTTATAAACAAGTAGTACCAAGATCTATTTTATGTCTTGCATATGTGCATTCTTGAGTTTAGCAAATTGTTTACTCTTTGTCTTCTATCTGGTGCCACCTCCTCGGAACATTCAGCGTTTTTCTTTCATTCAACAAATATTTATGAAGACCTTCTCTGTGCACTATGCTGGGTTTTGATGGAGGGGAGATGAATGGGTGGAGGGGAGATGAATTAGTCATACATACATCTGTGAAAGCTCACCTAGAATATTGTGATTAAAGGTCAGTGCATTTTAAATTATCTTAATTGATGAATATATTAAGATCAATCAAAAGTAAATGCCTACCTTAAAAAAAATTAGCCTAACTTGTAACTTCTAACAATAAATTTGTCATCTGACCATGCACATTTACTGAGCATTAGTTATCTAAGTGAAGCTTTACTGCAGAGAACAGACGTGAATCATAGAATGTCATCCAGAATATGAACTGTCCCATGAACTGCCCAGTGCCCCACAGTCTTGAATTCTGACATTCCATCAGCTTGGCAGAACATTCCTCCCCTGGTCCTCTGTGTCGAGACCCAACTCAAAAATCACTTTCCACTTATGCCTTCCCTGGCAGTTTTGTCTCCAAGAATAGGGTTAGTACCCTTTCTGTGCAGTCCCGTAGCAATCCAACCATAACTCTATTATGGAACAGACTACGTTGATATTTTCATTAAAGTTTTATTTCTAGATAATTTAAAATATACTCAAAGAAATCATGTAGAAAAAGCTGTAATCCAATCTTGGGTGGGGATTTAAAGAAATCTGCTGAGAGCAGAAGCTAATTAAGGTAGAGTATAAAGAATGAACTTTCTCCATCCAGGAAAAAAAAAAAGATAAAGAAAAAATCTTTCGAGAGGAAAAAGTCATATGTGCCGAGCTCAGGGATAAGAGGGAGCACCAGACAAACTGAGAAAATGTAAATAGCTTGGGAGGGTAACAGCTTTGAGGAATTTAAGAAGAAGATGCAAAGTTGAGCAGAAATTAAATAATAAAGAGCCTTGTATGCCTCTGAGATTTGACCTTCACACAGAGGATAAAGGCTTGAGAGAGAAAATGATGGTCTCATTTTGATTCACATCTGCTTCCTCTTCCCAACCGGCACTATCTTAATTTAAACAATTAATATGTGAGCAAGAAAAGAAAACCCAGTGAAGGAGATAGAGGAGGAGTTATCATTGACAAGAGACGAATCCTTTGTAGCCAGAAAACTAGAGGATATAAAGTGAAATAGAAGCCAATGCGGAGCTTAGAGTAGGGATCATCAAACTACACCTGTGAGACAAGTCCAGCCCACAGCCTACAAATAAAGTATTATTGGAGCACAGCCAAGTCGACTCATTAATACACTGTCTATGGCCACTTTTACATATGATGGCCAAGTTGAGTAATTGAGACAGACATTATCTCATAAAGTCAAAAATATTTACTATCTGGCTCTTTACAGAAAATGTTTGCCAGTCCTTTTTTTAAAGCAAAAGAGCAGTTGATTAAAAATAGGACTACCAGGAGTCCTTTGGATTTATCAGCAAGTAGGTTTTGGGAGACTCTGTGAGAGGAGTTTTCAGTAAAACAGTTGATGCTAAATATAAAGAATAGGATAAAAGAAAGTGGAGAGAATAAATGCAGTAACCTTCCCACCACCAACTCATTCCTGCCCCATTCTCAGCAATAACATGTATTATCTCCATTCACTGACGAGGAAACAGTTTCAGAGATTTTGAGTAACTTAGCCAAAGTTGCACAGCAAGTACTTAGGGGTTGGAACTGGAATCCAGTTCTGTTTAATCAAAACCCATGTTCTTTCTGCTAGATTGGATTTTCCCTAGAATTTAAGTTCGAGAGCCCAGAATTCAAGCCTCATGAAATTGTTTTAGATTCCAAAAATCGTGAACTTAGAAGGCAAAGTATTCTTGCAGAGAAATGAGATATGAAACCTCATCTGTTATCCCTGTCAACATGCACACTGAAGGAGTGAGACTGTTTAATAACTATGTTCAATTAACCCCAAATCATTCTCTCTGCAAATGTAAAAAAATCTTACTCCCCAGACCCTCCTAATTTACAGAAACCACCTACTCAGAGTAAGTTTTCATAGACATAATGGAATTCACTTACAACATCTATTCTAAAATATTTTGCACAGCAAAGAAAATGAATAAATGAAACCTTTTAAATTAATAGCCATTAAGGGAACAATAATAACAACAAATAACAATGGAGAGAGACATTTCTAATGAAAGGAAAGAGAAAACTGGTAGACCAGAACCTTCCTATCCTATAAAGGTCTACATGAAAAACCTGAATAAAAGAATGTAAACAATTTTTTCTAACATGTAATTCACTATTGTCCAAATTCAGAGATTTATGTTAAATGAGACATATTAGCCTCATTCTTCCTCATTCCTTTATCAATTTTCAGGCCAACACTTTTAAGTATGATAGATAGGAGGGAGAGGTTGCTATAATATATGTCACCATTAATTAGAAATTACTTTAAAGCGGTAGCACTCAGTGGGGGCAATTTTGCCCCTCCGGGGACATTTGGAAATGTCTGGAGGCATTCTGGATTGACACAACCTGGGGTAGGGCAGAGTACTACAGACATCTTGTGGGTAGAGGCCAGGGTGCTGTTAAACATCCCACAAAGCACGGGACAGCCTCCTGCAACAAATTATCTGCTGGCCCAAAATTTCAGTTATGCCCAGGTTGACATATGCCACTTTAAAGGAGCACCACTGTAGCACAATGGCATTCCAGCCAATGGCACAGTCTCCAGCATTTCAGACATACTAATTATGCATAGGCAAATGGTATCTGCAAAGTCATGAAATATAACCCTTAAACTCTCACAGTTGGAAAGGACAGCCTAAAAGAAAGAATTATGTAGGGATGATTGAAAGATTAAAAATATTGTATTATATAAAAAATAATAATATATCAATATTACCATGTATGATTTTTAAGAAAAAGTTGTCCTCTTCTTCAAAGATGGTATTACGTATATATCAAACTGTATACATAAACCCTTTGGACAGCAGCCTATAGCTGCATAAAAACAGTACATTAAAGACCCGTATGAGGCATGTTGCCAATTCATCCACAAAGAGAGAGATAAATGTGTGACTGAAAAAGTACTTGTCGAACACAAGCTGCAGCTGTGTCTAACTAATACCTAATTGCTCAACTAGAACATATTATACATCAGGCAGAAAAAAGGTGGGTAATTTGCTATCATCTACTGAGATGATTTACCAAATTACTGCATAAAAATACACTTAGCTCATATTAAAGTTATGACACTAACCAAACACAAGCATATTCAGAATTAATGGTGATTTGACCTAACTTTCCTTTGTGGGGATTTAGAAAATATACTCCACAGGAATAAACCAAAGATAGTATAAAAATCTTAATTGGAAACCTGAAATTGATATCAGAATTCTTCCGGAACTAGTATAAAAGATTTCAATAGGGCTTCCCTGGTGGCTCAGTGGTTGGGAGTCTGCCTGCCGATGCAGGGGACGCGGGTTCGTGCCCCGGTCTGGGAGGATCCCGCATGCCGCGGAGCGGCTGGGCCCGTGGGCCATGGCCGCTGGGCCTGCGCGTCTGGGGCCTGTGCTCCGCAGCAGGAGAGGCCGCGGTGGTGGGAGGCCCGCGTACCGAAAAAAAAAAAAAAAAGATTTCAATAAAGTTTGGTACTCAAAAACTATAATATGGGAAAATGTCAATAATAATTTAAAAATAAATTACATTTGTTACTGTTTTGGTTACTTATCTGTTATAAAACAAATTTATATACAGATATTCGTGTATAATTTAATCTGAACAGAAATGTAATGGTGATGAACACTATCTTCTTGGATCTTAATAATAAACTCTATGGAGACGTGAATTGGAGAAAATTCTTCTGACAGCTAACTTTGTCATCAAGTGAGCACTAGAAACGTCCTCTGGTAAATAGGTTCATTGCTCTTAATTCTTCACTTCTGTCCTGTATTCGAATTACTCCATACCATTTGTCACAGGACTTTGCATTACCTCGCACTAATGAATATGTTTCCTCATTCAACTGATGTTGAGTTTAGCCGCATGACTTGTTTGTCCAATAGCATGTGGATTAAAGTGATGGGCCCTAGACACAAGCTGAAGCCTTTAAAGGCATTTCATAACTCTGCTCACCTTTTTTGTTTTCATGCCATTTGCCATTAGAGAAACATGCCTCACGTGACTATTAACTAATTAGAGAAATGCAGAGCCGACCCACGACTTGAAAGCAAAGAAGGTATTTGTCGTTGTAAGCCAGTGAGATTTTTGAACTTGTTTGTTAACAGCAGAAATTACTATTTCCCTTAATAAAGGCTTTTCCAGAAACGTTTATACTATGGATGTTTCATGTTTACCGCCCCAGCATTTGTCTCCCTGATTTTTAATCGAAGATCCACCTTCATTCCATATCTTTAGGAAGGAGTTTCTGGAGTAAACCAAGTCTTGGCATTTTTCTGGTCACTGTAATTTGATTCAGTTATGGACATAAGATTTTAGTTTGGCCAATCACAATAAATTTCAGGACTTCTGGAAAAGCTACCAGAAAAGAATTTCACTGTTTCCTTATAGTCTCTTACTAGAAGAATGGGAAGTTTAAGCTGCTTTCCGACATCTTCCTGACACAAGGAGAAATCTAGTGCTACCTAGACTTAAGCCAACCAAGTTGAAAATAGAGTCAAGAAACAGAAAGAAACAAATCCTGAGGAGGTGGCCCAGTCTCTGAACCCAACTATACTTGAAAATTAATCTAGCTCTGGATATGTATATGTGTTGACAATTTCCATTTATTCCTTAATCTAATTTTAATTGAGTTAATGGTCTCTGACCACAGAGAGCTTCCTAAAGGATACAGTATCTATGGTGTCAATTTAAAGGATAAGAAATAGAGAAAATATTTTTTTTGTCTTTTTAAAAATTAATTAATTTGTTTATTGAGGTAACACTGATTTATAACATTATATGAGTTTCATGTGCACAGCATTATACTTCTACTTCTGTATACCCTACAATGTGCTCACAAGACAAGAAATAACAAGTGTTGGTGAGGATGAGGTTGGTGGGAATATAAATTGGTGCAGCCACTATGAAAGTCAGTATGGAGGTTCCCCCAAAAAAATTTAGAATAGAACTACCATATGATCCCGTTATCCCACTTCTGGGCATTTATCCAGAGAAAATATTTTTCTTAAACACCATTTTCCTTTATTTGAACTGAAACACTCAGTTATTCTGTAATGTGTATAAAAAGAAGAATTTATCGCAGGAACAGAATAATTATAAAAGCATATGCAAAATACATGTCTAAATCTTCTATTCATATAATTTTCTTGTAAAAGTGAGTATCATTTTGACATAATTATAGTTTATCCAAATCCCAATGTAAAATTAACATTTCAAAGATATAATAGAATTATAATATTTTTCCTGCAGGCCAAAATATTTTATCAGTTCAACCTAAATTTATAATCTTCCAAACTTCACAGGAAGTATAAGAGACTATCTAAGGGAGGCGGGGCTGCCGAGGAGGAGCAGGAGGGGCGCCTGGCTTCCGGCAGCTGGGGGGGGCCTGTCCCGGAGGTGGCGGTGGCGCCATCTTGTCGAAGGGGGGATCAGGAAGTGTGGACGGCGGGGGCGACAGTGGAGCCTGGAGCGGAGGCCGGAGGCTCCTGCCCGCGGGCCCTGGGGCAGCAGCAGCAGCCAGGGCCGCGGCAGCAGCTGGGGGGGCCGGGGGGAGGGGGACAGTCCCGGGATGGGGGCGGGGCCCGGAGCCGGGGCCCTGCCTGGGTGGGGAGCTGAAGCTGCTCCAGTTCCTTCTCCCCCGCGGCCTCGAGCGCTTCCGCATTGCCAGCGCCTTCCTGGACCAGCTGAGATGCGAGTTCCCGCTGGCTGAGGCCAGAGGGGCCGGGACGAGGGCCGCGCCCGGACTGCATCTCTCCCCACAGGGGTCGGTGCCTGGGGATCCCGTCTGCATCCACTGCAACATCACGGAGTCATACCCAGCTGTGCCCCCCATCTGGTCAGCGGAGTCCAGTGACGCTAACTTGGCTGCTCTCTTGGAGAGGCTGGTGGACATAAAGAAGGGGAATACTCTGCTGTTGCAGCATCTGAAGAGGATCATCTCCGACCTGTGTAAACTCTGTAACCTCCCTCAGCATCCAGATGTGGAGATGCTGGATCAGCCCTTGCCAGAAGAGCAGTGTACACAGGAAGATGTATCTTCGGAAGGTGAAGATGAAGAGATGCCTGAGGACACAGAAGACCTAGATCACTATGAAATAAATGAGAGAAGAAGCGCCAGCTGAGGGCAAGAAATCTGAAGATGACGGCATTGGAAAAGAAAACTTGGCCATACCAAAGAAAATTTAAAAGACCCAGAGGCAAGATTACTTAAATGGTGCGGTGTCTGGCTCGGCACAGGCTACTGACCAGGTGATGAAGGAGCTCAGGGATATATACTGATCACTGAGGTTCAAAGGCAGAAACTATACAGTCGAACTCGTGAATGACAGCCTGTATGATTGGAATGTCAAACTCCTCAAAGTTGACCAGGACAGTGCTTTGCACAACCATCTCCAGATCCTCAGAGAAAGGAGCCGACTTCATCCTACTTAACTCTTCTTTTACAGATAACTTTCCCTTTGACGTGCCGTTTGTCAGGGTTGTGTCTCCAGTCCTCTCCGAGGGTATGTTCTGGGCGGAGGTGCCATCTGCATGGAACTTCTCACCAAGCAGGGCTGGAGCAGTGCCTACTCAGTAGAGTCAGCGATCATGCAGATCAGTGCCACACGGGTGAAGGGAAAAGCACGAGCGCAGTTTGGAGCCAACAAATCTCAATACAGCCCGACAAGAGCACAGCAGGCCTACAAGTCCTTGGTGCAGATCCATGAAAAAAACGGCTGGTACACACCCCCGAAGGAAGATGGCTAACCCGGGAATGCCATCCCCTTCCTCCTTCCCTAGGCATCACTAGACCAATTACCTTTTTTTTTTTTTTTTTTTGCCCTACGCGGGCCTCTCACTGTTGTGGCCTCTGCCGTTGCGGAGAACAGGCTCCGGATGCGCAGGCTCAGCGGCCATGGCTCACGGGCTCGGCCGCTCCGCAGCATGTGGGACCCTCCCGCACCAGGGCACGAACCCCCATCCCCTGCATCGGCAGGCGGACTCTCAACCACTGTGCCACCAGGGAAGCCCCAGGGAAGCCTCTGGACCAGTTACCTTTGAATGCTGTATTTGGATCTCCCTCTGCCTCTGTGGTTCCCTCCCTCACTTTTCCTGGACATGATCGCTCTGCCTATTGCAGGACAATGATGGCTAGTCTAAACGCTAAGGAAAAAAAAAAAAAAACAGACACAGAACTGTTTCAAGTACTCAGGACTGACTTACAGACCAACCAGCCACCTGGCTGGAACCTTTGCTAGCAGGCATTCTTATAAAAGAAACTTTCGAGCCTCATTATACGGCTGGAAACTCAGCTGTGCTCCAGACGAGAGCCTCCTTACCTATGCTATGGATTTTTAATTTATTTTCCCTTATTTCATGTACACTGCTTTTTTTGATTACAGTGTATGATGGATGTTTATGAAAAAAAAATGTATCTTTGGGAACACAATTACAGTTTGTTAACTTGAAAAAAAAAGACTATCTAAAACTCTACTAAATTTAAAATGAACAAATTTAATACCAGGTTTATAAACACGACACAAAAACACCTCAGATGAAGGAGAGAATAAATTATATCTGTCCTAGAGTCAAGTCTACATAAACCTATTTTTCTGGATAATATAGGTGAAGTGTTTTTTCTGTAATTGAGTAAAGAAAACTTAATCAGCTTGCCTCGACACAGTAAAAAGTTTTCTTTGGCGACCATCAGTAAAGTGGCCAAGTACCTGATAATTATATTATCAGATGTTAATATTTCACTTCTGGTTGCTTAGCAGCCACCTGTATTTTAGAAAATAATATTCTATTTCTCTGACTATATGATGCATATCATTTTATATTATTTGGAAAATACTGAAAGGTATTAAGGAAATAAAAGCCTGCCATGTTCCAAACACAAGATAGTTATTACTGTTAACAGTGTATTGTATTTCTCTCCAGAATTTATTTTCTAGAATTGTATATATAATCGTCTGCATCTTGTTTTTTTAATATACACTTATTATATTTGATATTTTCCTATGACAATCATTTGCTAAAAAAAGAAAAAACTTTCAATAAACATACATCTCACTTTAAGTAAGAGCCTAATTCTTGCAGAGGTCTACATGAATTGCATCCTCTCATTATCTATCTGACCCAACTACCTCCCACTCCTTAACTTTACTCTGGTCGCAACAAATCCACTGCAATTCCTCCAACGTGCCGTGATGGACCCAAGTTAATGCCTTTGTAGTAGCTGTCCCCTTGGCCTGCAGTCCCTCCTCTCCTGACGTGCATGGTTCATTCCACCTCCTCCTCCTCCAAATGGCAAAGTTCTGTGGGATGTACCATGACCTATCAGGTGACTGTGGTCATGGTCTCTGGAGTCAGAATTCACATGCTAGCTGTGTGACCTTGGGAAAACTGCTGAACCTCTCTGTCCTTTGGGGAATAACAATAACTATTCTCAGGGCCCAAACTCCACTCTGTTTTTTTTTTTTTTAAGTCTTTACTGAATTTGTTACAGTATTGCTTCTATTTATTTTATGTTTTGGTTTTTTGGCCATGAGGCATGTGTGATCTTAGCTTCCCAACCAGGGATCGAACCCGCACCCCCTGCATTGGAAGGTGAAGTCTTAACCACTGGACCACCAGAGAAGTCCCCAGCTCTTTTCTTAATGCTATTTTTTCCACAGTCCATTTGTATTTCATAGCATACTCTATTACTTACTGGTTATTACTGTTATTATTATAATTTACTGATATGTTATGTTTATTGTGGACTGTCTCATCTCTCACTAGATTGTAAATTCTACAAAGGTAGGTTTTCACCCTGAAGTGTTCCTCAAACAAAACTGCACTAAAAAATACACCCATATACACAAAAAATTAATACTTATATAGAACCTAAAATGCCATCACTGTCCTAAGCTTTTAAAATATATTAATCATTTGCTCCTGCCACAACCCATGGAATAGGGATTATTATTATGATCTCCATTTTATAGATAAGAAAGTTGGGGCATTCAAATATATAAGCAACCTTCCCAACTGGTAATGCTAGTAAGTGGTGAAAGAATTTGAACCCAGGCAGTCTGGCTCCAGACAGAATATTCTTGATCACTATGCTATGCTTCTACTGAATATGTATCGATTGAATGAACTGAACCAACCAAAGAAGGAAGCGCTGTCATATCAACAGGATCACGTTTCTTTGGTAGTCCCTACCTCCTTCTGAAAAAAAGTGAATTCTAGTTCTTCTAAGATTATCTTTTTCTCACCAGAGGAATGCAGGCAAGAAGGTAGAATAGTGAGGTTTTCATTTCTCATCTCACCTTCAACATGAGATGGGCCACCTTCCTGTTGGCTGAGTGTCCAAATATGTTGGATTTTCCTTTATTATTTTCGTCACCTTCACTCAGTTTACAGCTCCACACTAATGATTTGCATCTGTAAAGCAAATAACCTTTGCTAGCCAGTGTGTTTTCCCTTTAACTTGAGCATGTTACCTTTTTATTTTAAATAAATATAGCACAACTTGCTAGTATACTATTAATAGCAGCAGTTTTCGAACAACTACATCATAACTGCGTTCAATTCACTGGAATACTGTGTTCTTTTGCCACTCTATACATACTGCCCTTTAATATAATTTCTTTTATTGGGATACGAGTTGCTTGCTGGATGCATTATGAAACTCCACAGGGCTGTATTACGAAAGCAATACTTTCTAGCTGTGCGCAGCTCTGCTCTAGCTTTGCTTAAGTATGTCATATGAGGGAGGGAGGAGGGCTTCTCCTTTAGTTCTTGAAAGGGAGTGACAGAAACTACTGTTCACTGCCCCTCTCACCAAAAGAAAACAAAAATACACTTAAACTTAGCTGTCCTCTAGGACTGCCTAGAACATTGTTTCTCAAAATAGAACCCACAGACAACAACTGCATCACAGGCAGCTTGAGTGCTTGTTAAAAAAGGAGGACCACTACCCCTCATCCTGACCTTTTAGTGAACTGAAATTTGAGGAGGTAGGACAAAAGGGTTTGCATTTTTAACAAGTACCCCCAAGTAATTTGTGTGTGTATAATATATACATTAAACGTTATTCAACAAATAAATGTTCAGCCTCTACTAGATGCCATTTCCTATACTGATTTCTGGGAATATAATAATAAACAGAAAGAGATATAATCCCTGTCCTCATAAAATTTCAGCCTAGTGAGGAGCCAGATATTTGTAAACAACCACCACACAAACAAGCACAGACTCTCAACAGGGATCCGGGCTATGAAGGAGAGAAATTCAGAAATATGGACAGTTGGGCAGGAATTTCAAGGAAGGCATCTCTGAACTGAAACCCAAAGCTGAGTATAAATGAACTCAGGAAGAGGGGAAAAGGGGGTTGTGTTCCAGCCAAGAGGAAAATGATGTCATAAATCACACGGTGGGTAAAGGAGCTTGCAGAGAGAAGGACTAATGCACAAAGCCCAGGGCGTGATAGCAACAGGGAAGGGGAAGCAGATTGTGAGAAGAAGCCATTGAGGTGACAGCTGAGTCTTGTAGACTAGCTCCTCCTTTATTCTACAAATACAGAGGGAACCTCTTGGAGGCTTTAATGGGGGAGAGGACACTGGCAGTGTTATAGTTGACATTCGTCTTATCCTAGAGCTGCACTGTCCAATCAGGTAGCCACTAGCCACAAGCCACATGTCTATTTATGTTTAAATGTAATAAAATTAGAAGTTCAATTTCTCAGTCACACTATTTACATTTTAAGTGCTTAAAAGCCACATGTGGCTGGTAGCTACCTATCTGACAGCACAGATACAGAATATTCATTGTCCCAGAGAGTTCTATTGGCACAGCTGCTCAAAGTGTAGTCTGCAGACCCCAGCATGGCAGACATCCCCTGAGAGCTAGTTAGAAATGCACAATGTCAAGTCCCACACTGCATTTGAAGGTGATTCTTAGGTGACCTGTATGCATATTAAAGTTTGAGAACCATAATTCTAAAAGGTAACTGACCTTTTAATGGAATCCTATTAATCATTTGCTACTTTTTTAAAATAAATTTATTTATTTATTTTTGACTGCATTGGGTCTTCATTGCGGCACGTGGGCTTTCTCTAGTTACAGCGAGCCGGGGCTACCCTTTGTTGTGGTGCGCGGGCTTCTCATTGCAGTGGCTTCTCTTGTTGCAGAGCATGGGCTCTAGGTGTGTGGATTTCAGTAGTTGTGGCATGCAGGCTCAGTAGTTGTGGCTGTCGGGCTCTAGAGCGCAGGCTCAGTAATTGTGGCACACGGGCTTAGTTGCACTCAGGCTTAGTTGCTCTGCAGCACGTGAGATCTTCCCAGACCAGGGCTCGAACCCGTATCCCCTGCATTGGCAGGCAGATTCTTAACCACTGCGCCACCAGGGAAGCCCCTCATTTGCTACTCTGAATGGGGTGAGAAGCACAGAGAAAATTCCAATATAGAGAATGACTGAAGAGATGAGGATATTGCCTGGTACCAATTTGAGCCTCAATTTCATGAGATCTCCTCAAGTCCCCTTGGGAACTCAGTGAAATATACACACCACTTGGTTCCAATCAAATGCTTTACATCTGGGGGGAAAAAAGATTGTCTTACAGTTCTTTCCAAACATGATTTCCAAGTATTGCCCTGCTGTCTTCCCTTCCCATCCTTTCCCCTGTACTATCCCTCTCTAACGTCTTGCTGTTGTGAGTAGGATTGCTACGTATCATACCAACAGAATACAGGCTGTGATGCAAAAAGCTTAATTATCTTTTTTAGCGTTCCGGTGAAATGTTACTTGTTAGATCATTAAAAGAAACTAATGAACTCACTGGCTTCCTGAAATTGTAGTTCCGTTTTTCAGAAGTATTGTTGCCTATTTATTTTTAACTGTACTATTATTCATACAAATAGATCAACTTGTGGTTGGTACCCATTTCAGATGCGTGCTCCACTCCACTTCTGTTACACAGTCTGTTACATGACAAAATACCTGAGGAAACTCACCAAAATCCCAGACTTCTAAACAAAGCATTATAACATATGGGAGGATAGAAAAAACTTCCAAATAGCTAACCTAGGCTCAGGTTTAATATTTGAGCTAAAGAAAGACTAGGAAAACAAAATGATAATAATCTTAAAATGAACACTTACTAATCATTAAGGACTGAATGTATCCTCTCAAAATTCATATGTGGAAGCCCTAACCCTCAATGTGATGGTATTGGGAGAGAGGGCCTTTGTGGGGTATGAGGGTCAAATGAGGTCATAAGATTTGAGAAAGTGTCTCTCCTTGACCAAATTTTAGTCAGGTTCCTTTGATCTTCTTCCCAACTGGGCCTCAACTTTTGTCCTACTCTTTCTACCTCTTGCATTGTACAATTTTAGCAAGAGTCCTGCTAAGTCAGTTTAGCCAGAATTTCCCACCTCAATATCTGATCACCCTCAATAGCTAATTGGGTTCCTCTTCCCCCCGCCTTACGCCAGGTGACATCTGGTCTCCCTGGCCCCTTAAGCAAGAATCCTGTTAGGTTCATTTAGCTAGAATCCTCTCTTACCCCTGATGTTTCTTCTTAGCAATATTCCGTCTACTGACCCCCACCCTGATCCTTGGCTACAAATTCCCACCATTTCTTGCTGTATTTAGAGTTGAGCCACCTCTCTTACTTCAAAAACCTCATTGCAGTAGCCCTCATACCTAGCCTGATAATCCTGAACACAGCTTGCCTTACCACTTTAACAAGGCTCACAATAATTTTTTCTTTAATAGGGTGGGATTCTCATGATGGGATTACTGGTATGATAATAGAAAGATATCTCTCTTTCTCTGTCTCTCTGTCTCTCTGTCTCTCTGTCTCTCTGTCTCTCTGTCTCTCTCTCTCTCTCTCTCTCTCTCTCTCTCTCTCACACACACACACACACACACACACACACATTGTTTCTCTCTGTCTACAGAAGCATGGAGGAAAGGCCATGTGAGGACAGAGTGAGAAAGCAGCCATCCACAAGTCAGGAAGACAGCTCTCACTAGAAATCAATTTGACTGGCATTTTGATCTTGATCTTGGACTTTCCAGCCTGTAGAACTGAGAGAAATACATTTTTGTTGTACAAGCCACACAGTCTGTGGTATTTTTTTATGGCAGCATGAGCAGACTAAGGCACTATGTGCATGCCCAGTGCTACATACTTCACAGATATTGTCTCATTTGATCTTTACCTACATTATTACTAAGCTAAAGTTACTAATATTATAAATACTTTACAAATGAGGAAACTGAGGCTCACTGAGGTTAAGTGACTTCCCAAAATCCCTCTGTTATTATTCCAAAGCCATCTCCTATTTACTTTGAATCTGAGTCCAAAGATACCCCATGCAAAGCTTTAAGCAATAGGTATGTTAAATGCTAGCAGCTATAGAGCCATCCGAAGCACCCCAAGTACTTGAAATGTTAACACATTTTGACATCTATATTAAACTGTTACCTGCATTTAAACAGATGCTATTATTTTTACAGGTATAATTAGGCTTTATGTACAAAAGAAATATATCTGTGGCTATTCCTTGTTTTTTTTTTATTCTTTATTTTATTCCTTGTTTTTATCCAAGAAATCTTACTAATTCGGGTTCATGTAGCACAGACAAGATGGCTTGCTAAACATATAAATGCACATCAAAAGCCAAGTCCTGTATGGATAGGAAACCTGAATTCTAATCCTATTTTGTAACTAATTATGGGACGTTGGGCAGGTCACTTTAGGACAAATCTCATAGGACAAGGTGTTCCCTTATGGGAAAAAGGGGCTGTTGGTCTTTAGCATTACCCCTCCCCCAGAGTTAATACTCTTTGATTTTTGTTCTCAAAGGAAGTCTTATCAAGAACTCCATTATCTCAGCTGGCAAAATAAAATGTTTGATCTTTATAACAGGTTTAGGTCCTGCCACTTGATTACTTTGAATTTTGGTCCCCAAGGTAAAAAAATGAAAGAATGAAAGAGAGAGAGAAGAAGAAGAAGGAAAAGAGAGAGAGAGAGAGGGCGGGAGGGAGGGAGGGAGGAAGGAAGAAAGAAAAAAAAAAAGAAAAGAAAAGAAAGAAAGAAAGTCGGTCAATCATATGTGCTATTCTACAAAAGAAAAATAAAATAAAATAATAAGAAAGTTCAGACGTTGATTAGCTGATAGAATCTGTCCTGCTAGCAAATGTAAAATAATTAGCTATACTGGTTAGGACTTATTCAGTTACAAGTGACAGAAACCCCTTTCAAAATGGATAAAGCAAAAAAAAAACAACAAAATATTTAGTGATACTGCACAAATGAAAAGTTCATGGGTGGTATGGCTTCAGGCAAATATCTTTGCCTGCTGGCAAAGCTCTAGGCTTATACTCTCATCTTCACTTTCCCAGAGAGATGTCCCAGAATTAAATCTCATGGGCCAGAAAGGGCCATGTGCCACATTTGAAGCAGTCCTATGGCCAAGATAGGCCATATGCTTATACTTTGAACCAGAGATGAAGGCAGCCTCACTTTTAAACACCTAGAAACCACAAGGAAAATCCAGTAAAATTACTGTAAGATTCGAGAATGAATATTTGGCAAGCAAAAAACAGTAGTCATCCACCTTATCAAGAAGAATATTAACAGTAAAGACATAATGGTAAGTGACAAAGTGGTTTCCCCATCTTACTAAAGATAATAATAGCTGTAAATTATTGAGCATTTCCTGTACATCTGGGATTGTGCTAAATGCTGTACACATGTTATCTACTTTATCTTACCCACAGATGAAGAAGCAGAGGCTCAAAAAAGTGATGTCACTTGCACAGAATCCCTAAAGCTAATAAAAGGCAGAGCTAAAATACAATATGGATTTATCTGATTTCCCAGTTCAGGTTCTTGAGACTCTTAACCACTATACTGCTTCCATAAGAACTAACTTGATATCTTATTTTCAGAGAATACAAGAAAACAGAAGCTGCAAAGTAAAATAACTTCATTACGTGGCTTCAAAATATGATGTTTGTTTGTAACAACAGAAGAGTACAGTAGAATATGGTTGACTAATAATGTCCATAACCGATCTGTGACAAAATCAGTATCATAGTGTCTTAAATAATTCAGTTACCTTATTTCCAAAATACAACAGTGTTCCAAAAAATGATTTTCACAGTAGATATGTACATGTATGGATGTGTATGTGTGTGTACACAGAAAATTAGAAATCAGTGTTTCCAAAAGAGTTATTAACAATTAGAACATGAGAACCATCCACAGCTCTTACTAGTTATATCAGAATTATGAGTTATATCAGTTACTAGTAATATCAGAATTATTCAAAGTCATACTGGGACATCACTACCCAGTAATTTGAAACTTGGCTGTTCATAATGCCCGCAACCCACCAACCTCTACAGCCAGTCATTAAGTTACCACTTACGTAAACAATTTTCTACAGTAAGATTTGGCAAATGATGGTCTATCATTCAAATCCAGCCTGATGCCTGTTTTTGTCAGTAAAGTTTTACCAGAACATAGCCATGCACATTAATTTACATATTGCTTATTGCTGCCTTTGCACTACAATGGCAGAGTTAAACAGTTTCTACAGGGACCATCTATCCCCAGAGGTTGAAAATATTTGCTATCAGTCCTCTACAGAAAAAGGTTGCCATGTTCTAGAATACGGCATGCATGCTTCAAGGAGGATTTGAATGTTTAAAGATAAATTCCAAAAACCCAGAAAGTTTTCTCCTAGCTTGTAAATCACTGGGAAGGAAACTAATATTTTATTAATACATATTGAATTTCTCATGCTATAAAAGGAATGTGATATCATACCTCAAACTGACCTTTGAAAATGCAGTAATGATGTGTTTATCAGGCAAGCCGCCTCAGAACAGTTGAGATGCCAGGAGTGTCCTCTCCTGCTTTAGGGCATCTTACTTTATATTGTTTCTATTTAGACCTTTAAAAAAGGAGTTAACGAGCTGAAACCTTTTCATTTACTCTCTGTGGGGCAACTGTCAATTGGAGGCTATGACATATACTTTTTCTTGAAAAGTTTCCTTAAAATCTTTTAAACCTTAAAACTTTCCTTAACAGTTTCCCTTGCATTGGTTTCTACAAATTATATATACCTTGTTCCCCTCCCACTAAATCATGTTGACCCTGGAGTCATATATAAATTAGACATGTTCAACTCTTAACAGGCATTCATGGCTACTGAGGGACTTGTCCTTTGAAAGATCAACTAGGCCCTTGGCCTTTATTGGTCTGTTCTTGGAATTACTGTGTTTCATCTGTTTTCCTTAAGCAGCTTGGGCTCTGGATGACCCACTTTCAATAAAGAAGGCTATTTGCTTAACGGAAGAGCATACTGTATTTTCCCTGATTCTGAATTAAACTCTAGGGATAATGTTTCCGTTTTTTACACGCAAACTGATTACTCCAATCTTCCCTGATTGGGTGGAACGAGGATATTTTAGATGTGAAATTCAAGTTCTGATACTTTATCCTAAACTCTAGACTGCACAGGGAATCCCTGATAAAATTTCCAGCAGTTACATGAGACATATTAGGCATCAGGGTATACCACTGAGAAATATCTCTATGGTGTGCAAGTTGCTGCAGACATTTCACTTGTGCTATTTAAATAAACTAGTCATGTTTCATCATGCACCACGTTTCACTGTTAGGCACACAAACCTTAAGAATTTTCATATTTTCAACAAACTCAAGAGTAAAGCCATGAATTTGAAAATGTATAAGTGTTCACCCCAAGCCAGAGCAGAATATAATCCCCCTCAAAGGAGGAACACATTTTTGGCTACCAGAAAAGCAAAACAAACTACAATCCTTAGAATATTTTAAAATCAGCACAAGAAAGCTGTTGACAAGGAAAACAGGATTGCAATGTGGATGAGAGAATCATATCTCCCAGTTAAGATCTTACTAAGAACAATTCATTCATTTCTGCATGTTGCTCCACTTATAGAAAGAAGTTGTGGCCCCCATTCCAATTCCAAATAGTCCAAAGGAGTGTTTGCATCAGCCCTCATATCTGTAAATTACACTCCTGGAATGTCAATTTCCTGGTACTGAAACTGCTAAAATGCAAATAGGAATGCTTTCACTAATCCTACAGTTACATATGTCTTGATAAGACTGCCTTAAGGCTTGTTTGAAAATATACTGAGTGAGTTCGATATATTTTTTCTCGACCAAGCATCCATCCAAGGAGAAAACTGTGTCACCATGAGGTGGCAATCTGTTCCAGCAGTCAGCATATGACAAACAAACCAGCTGGAGACAGGTCTTTCTTTACCACTCTTAGAAGAAATGCATTCTCTTTCCACTGAGGATGCCCACCTGCTCATGGGTAACCTTGGAGCTTTAAGTATATTTGCTCCAAAAAGGCAGAGTCTGTCTGTAGGTGCAGTCAGCACAAAGAGCAGAGTTAGGGGACTCAGAAAGACAAATCCCAAAGGGCATCATTTAAGTCCAAGAGTGAAGTGCTACCTAATGGAAGAACCACCGTAACTTTTTAGTTAGTTGAAGTTAATAAGTTCACTTTTTGCTTAAGCTGTTTAGAGATGGGTTATTGTCACTTGCAAGAGGATAGTCACAAGGACAAGGTATTTTTACAAATGCTCAAAACGTAATGAAAGCTCTATTATGATATGCTTATCAGACATCAAAATTTTGAAGATATGTGATACCTGACAGGAACATTTTGTGAGGGAGGAGGAGGAAGAATCTAGAAGCGTAAGCACAATCCATAGGCTCTGAATGGAATGCAGAATAATCAGGTACCCAGAACAGAGAGGTGGGGGGCTGGTGACGGGAGGGGCATTAAAAAGGGAAGCGAGCAGAGGTAGAAGACATGTTTTCATGTACTTGGGTGCAGTGTTTGGGGTTAGGAATGATTTAGCAAAATGTGAGATCTACAGTTTTATGCAGAACTCAATCTAAACTACTCCAACAAAACTATTTCTCCACTGATATTACCTCTGCCATGAGCCAGGGTGTCCATTATGTTAATATTCATTTCATATTTTTTACCTTATTAAGAAATACCTCTACCACTTATTGGTTGAGAGCTTTCCAACCACTACACTGAGCTACTTGATGACATTTCTCTGTATGGATGAACAGGTGGGGCCTGGAATGGCCAAACCCTTGAGCACATCATTGTGAACCATGAAAAGCCATGAACAGTAACAATGGAAATCAGTACAGTCATATATGTTTTGTTCAAGTCCTTTTACCTCCCTAAGACTAAGTTTACTCATCTGCAAAAAGGAATAGAATATAGAGATGATATATTATAGAGATTTGCAGTGAAAATTACACTCAGTATAAAATAATATATGAAAATGGTCTATGTGGCGCCATAATACAGTAGGTACTAATTAAATTATAGCTGCTGTATTTTCTATAAACACATTTTACATTTGTTTGCCAATTACATTTGCCTTTGTCTGTAAATGCACATATTTAAGACAGAATTTACTTTTCCCAGACAAAATGTATACATGAAAGGATCTATAAAAGGAAAAATCTTGATTTTTCAGAATGCTGTATTGTTGTCATGGTTAAAATACTGGAGTTTCAGAAGAAAAATGCTTAGAATCATGTAAATATCTAATTAACCCATCCTCCTAATCAGGTTATTTATTTTTTATAAAGCAGTTATTCACACTGAAATTATTGAATGGCACAATAGAACAAAATTGGGTTTGTGCAATAATTTGAGGCAATCATGTTTTTATAAGTAAATAATATGCATAAATGAAACAGATTAATAATCTAATTAAATTATGACTTCTTTTAGAGCCCGTTAATGTCCTAATTTCAAAAATGTGTATGTTAATCATGCTGTTTAACAGTGCAATCACAAAGGTCAGTGTACTTTACAAAAGCTGATAAGGGTCTAACAGACTTGCAAAAGGTATTAGTCTCAGCAGAAAGCTAGCATTTGGAAGTCAATGAAAAACCTGCAAAGTTGTGAAAGCAAATACAGAAAGAAGTGTCTATGCATAAAATATTCAGCAAGATAATAAGGTAATACGGCATTGGTGAACTTTATTTTTTTATTGAAGTACAGTTGATTTACAATGTTGTGTTAATTTCTGCTATACAGCAAAGTGATTCAGTTACACACACACACACACACATTCTTTTTTATATTCTTTTCCATTATGGTTTGTCATAGGATATTGAATATAGCTCTCCGTGTTATACAGTAGGACCTTGTTGTTTATCCATTCTTACATATAAAAGCTTACATCTGCTAACCCCAACTTCCCTCTCCAACCCTCCCTCAACCCTCTCCCCCTTGGCAACCACAAGTCTGTTCTCTATGTCCATGATTCTGCTTCTGTTTCATAGATAGGTTCATTGTGTCATATTTTAGATTCCATATATAAGTGGTAACATATGGTATTTGTCTTTCTCTTTCTGACTTACTTCACTTAGTATGATAATCTCTAGTTGTATCCATGTTCCTGCAAATGGCATTATTTTGTTCTTTTTTATGGATGAGTAGTATTCCATTGTGTGTACCACATCTTCTTTATCCATTCATCTGTTGATGGACACTTAGGTTGTTTCCATGTCTTGGCTATTGTGAATAGTGCTTCTATGAACTTTGGGGTGCATTCATCTTTTTGAATTATAGTTTTGTCTGGATATACGCCCAGGAGTAGCATTGCTAGATCATATGGTAGTTCTATTTTTAGTTTTCTGAAGAACCTCCATAGTGTTTTCCACAGTGGCTGTACCAACTTACATTCCCATAGCATTGGTGAACTTTAAAAATTGTAATGCAGAGTGCATATGGAAGAGAACAAAAAAAAATTTCAATGGCTAAAGATTTGTGACTTTTTTCTGGGATGAATATAGTAAAAATCAATTAAAAAATTGAACATAAGTATAAAAGAGATACTATGTTTTTCTGATAATAAAAATGGCAATTAAATATAAAGTACTTGCTTCTCATCCAAGTCTCCTCTTCCTCTTTACCCCAAACCCATCCTTTAGCACAGCCTCTACTTCCTCTCTTTTATAATACACTTTCTGAAACTGAAATAAAACATACAAACACAAAAATGCATACAGAAATTTATAATCATTTTTGAAGCTTTTATAAATGGACTCACACAATATGTATACTTTCTTTTGGGGTTTCCTTCACAAATTATTATGGTTGTGAAATTTTCTTCCATGTTGTTACATGTAGTAGTAATTTTCATTGCTCTAATGTATATACCACAAGTTTTGCCATTAAAATAGTGTATTGTTACAAATAGCCTGGACCACCTTTTCTACTTATGTATTTTTGGAATATAACTAGGAGTGGAATTGCTGGGTCAAAGCACTGTGGAGCTCATCCTTTAGGTTTCCAAACTGATAGTGCTAACTTACGCTATTGCAAGCACTGCTTGGATGTTTCCATGGGTCCATAAACCCCTCATTAGTATTACCATGTTTACTTTGTTTTGAATTTTAGCCATTTTTTATATGTAATGACATCTCACTGGGTTCCTGTTTTATTGAGGTATAGTATACATGCAACAAAAGGCACATAAGTATCGATGGGTTTTGACAAATTTATTTACCCATGTAACTACTATCCAAAGCAAAATATATAGAATATTTCCATCGTCCCAGAAAGTTCTCTTGCCTTTTTCCATTCAATTTCATACTCTCACCTTAAGAATTACTGTCTGATTTCTGTCACTATAGTTTCTCTTGTTGGTCTTCAAATAAGTAAAATCCTACAGCATAAAATCACTTATGTGTGGCTTCTTTTGCTCAACATTGTGTGCCCGACGTTGTGTTTGTAACATTTGTCATGGCATGTGTCAGCATTATTAATTTCCTTTTCGTTGTCAAGCAATATTCCATTGTATGAATATACCACAGATTGTTTATTCCGTTCTCCTTGTGGATGAGCATTTGAGTTGTTTCAAATTAGGTTATGATGAACATTTTTATAAATCTTTTGCAGACAGAGCTTTTAATTTATCTTGGGTAAATACCTAGAATGGAATTCCCAGGGTGTGAGATAGAATGTATATTTAATTTGATAAGAAACTGTCAAACAGTTATGCAAAGTATTTGAACAATTTAACCTTCCTACCAGCATTTATGAAAGTTACAGTAGCTCCACATCTTTGCCAACAATTGGCATTGTCACTCTTAACGGATATATCCATTGCAGTGGGTGTAAAATGATATATGATTGTGGTTTTAATTTTCTGATAATTAATGATGTTAAGCGTTTTTTTACATGCTTGTGCTTATTGATCATTCTTATATCTCCTTTTGGGAAGTGTCTGTTCAAAAGTTTTACCCTTTTTATTGAGTAATCTGTCTTTATAACATTGATAAGTAGAAGTTCTTTATATATTCTAGTTAAAAGTCCTTTCTCAGATTTATGCACTGTAAATATTTTGTTTCCGTCTGTGACTTGCCTATTCATTTTCCTAATTTTTTTCATAAATAGAAGGGTTTTTTTGTTTTATTTGTTTTTTAAAATTTTATTTATTTATTTATTTTTGGCTGTGTTGGGTCTTCGTTTCTGTGCAAGGGCTTTCTCCAGTTGTAGCGAGCGGGGGCCACTCTTCATCGCGGTGCACGGGCCTCTCACTCTCGCGGCCTCTCTTGTCGTGGAGCACAAGTTCCAGACGCGCAGGCTCAGTAGTTGTGGCTCACAGGCCTAGCTGCTCCGCGGCATGTGGGATCCTCCCAGACCAGGGCTCGAACCCGTGTCCCCTGCATTGGCAGGCAGATTCTCAACCACTGCGCCACCAGGGAAGCCCAGAAGTTTTATCTTTAATGTTGATAAAGTTCATATTATCAGTTTTTGTAATGACTAGTGCTTTTTTGTGTCTGTCCAATAAATCTTTGCCTACTCAAGATGACAAAGACATTTTCCTACAGATTTATGGTTGTATATTTTAGATGTAGGCCTTTGATCTATCTTGAATTAATTTAATTTTGGAGTGATATATGGAATTGATTCAGCATTATTTGTTTAAAAAAAACTTTCCTATCCCATGGATTTAATTTCGCACCTTGGTTTAAAATAGCTGGCTGTATATATAGGTCTATATCTCAACTCCGTTTGGGTCTACTGATCTATTTGTTATTGCTTATACTGATACTACAGTCTTAATTAACATAGCTTTATAGTGGTTCTCAATAGCAGGTAATATGTCTTTCAACTTTGTTCATTAAGAAAAAAAAATACATGCTTTTATATAAACATATATTTTATTATATTTTATATAAATATACGTATCCTTTGCAATTGCATTTTAATTTTAGAATAAGTTCATGAATTTCTTCAAAAACTACTGCTGGAATTTTGATTGGGACTGAGTTGAATCTACAGATTTCTGACTGCTTTTGTGATTTATTATTTATCTTTTATTTTCAGCAATATGACATATGGCATATTTTTCTTTGTATCTGTGTTTCTTCGGTTTTATACCACTTCTTGAATCTCTGCCTTGAACACTCTATTCAGTTTTTTTAACATTCTTAATCTCAATATTCTCAACTATTGTTTCTGCCCAATTCACTCTTTTGTCTGCTTCTAAGACCCCAATTACATATTTGTTAGACATTTTTGTACTATATTCTAAATATCCATTATGTTCTTCTCTAAATTTTCTATCCTTTTGGAGCTTCACCTTCAGTTTGAATATTTTCTTTTGACTTATTTTCCAGCTTCTTCTTTCTTCAGCTGTATCTAGTCTGTTGATAAACCCAACCACTTAGTTTAATAAAATCTCCACTGTTGAGATCTTAACCACTCATTTTATCACTTAAGTTCTAGAATTCCCATCTTTTAAAATTTCCAGTTCTCTGCTAAAATTCTCCATCTTGTCACAATTTCTGAACATATTAATTAAGCTATAGTTTATAACTCTAATATGTGGTTGTTCTCTTGGCTTTTTTTTCTTGTTTTTGGCCGGTTCTTGATGTTTTGCACCTGATTGTTTTTTATGGAAGTATAGTTGATTTAAAGTGTTATATTAGTTTCAGGTGTACAACATAGTGATTTGATATTTTATAGATTATGCTCCATTTATACTTATTATAAAATATTGGTTATATTCACTGTACAATATATCCTTGTATGTTATTTATTTTATAAGTGCCTGATTATTTTTTATTGCTCACCCACATTGCCTACCATTGTATAGAAAATTAGTATCAATCATTTGAAGCTTTAACTAATGTCATCTTTCTCCAGAGAGGAATTATTTTTGTTATCATGAAGCAGGGGGGTACATCGCCATAATCCACAGAGGAGATGAGATGATTTTAAGCTGGGCATTAGTTATTACGAGAGCTTATTTAGTTCCCATTCAACATCACATGTAGAATGCACTACCTTTAGATACCAACTGACAGATCGGGGTATTTACCCAGAGCCCTTAATACCATAGTTTCCCCAGCAACATAAGACAGCCCATATTCTGCTCAGTTGATTATCCTCTCAACCACTGCTTTAGCATTTGGCATTAATCTTACTGGTAAAAGTGGCTCCAGATACTGAAATAACCTCCCTTGGTATTCCTCATTTTCTGTCTCCTGGTTCTTTAAGTTTTCAATGTATTGGTACCTTTTTTATGTCTTAAAACTGATAATTTTCTAAATATTTTTCTAGCTTATTTCATTGTTCTCAGCAAAAAGGCTGTTCCGAAAACTCCTAGTTAGTCATTACTAGAAGCAGAATTTCTCTATCATTGCTTAAAAAATAAATATTTGTAGAAGTTAATGGACCAGCTTTCAAAAATATTAAAATATTATCTTGTCTGATAAATCTAATAGAGACAAGATTTCCCTAATGTAAATTTAGTTCAATGACATGCAGAAAATTTAGCTGAGATATGTCAGTCTGTAATTGGTAATTTATGATATTGCTTGATGATAAGGAAAAATGCAACTCATGAGTATAACTTACTGAGAATAGAGCAAGATGAAAAAAAAAAGGAACCAAAACCAAAAAAAACAGCATAGTAAAAGCTGAAAGAACTGAGCTGAAATTTACACCACCACCCACAAAAGACAAGACAGATCTTACAGTTCAGATGTATCCAGACTGGTTGCCTCCCAAAACAAAAATATCCACACTCCCAAGAGGATTATAATAGAAACCAGAATGTATAAAATATAACATTAACAGTGACCAACATACAACCCAAAATTGACATGGAAAGACGTAGGAAAAAGAGACTCATTTTTAAGTGAAAAGACAACAGACAAGGTCAAGATGACCCAGATTTTGTAATTATCCGACAAGGACTTTCCAGCAGCTATTTTAAATATCACTATTTGTTATAACTTTCATAACAAATATACTGAAATGAATGTAAAGATGAGAAGTATCAGTAGAAAATGAAACTATAAAAAATAACTAAATGAAGCAATTATACTCCAATAAAGATGTTAAAAAAATAACTAAATGAAAATTTTAAAAGTAAAAAGTACACTATCTTACTTACATAAATAGTTCACTGAATGGGCTCAAAACCAGACTATGTATATATATATACATATATATATAAAAGGTCTAAAGTAAGTTACATTGTTGTCCTAGAAGAAGAGAATAAAGAGTTTAGGGCAGAAGTGTATTTGTAGAAATAGCATTTCAAAATATGCTAAATTTGGTGAGAATCATAAATTTATAGAATCTAGAAGCTCAGTACATTCCAAATAGGATAAATTCTAAGGAAAACATGCATAGATACATAATAATCAAACTGCAAAAAAATCAAAGACATTACAAACAAAACTTAAATATGTTAAAGAGAGGAGGAAAGCCATTTAAATAAATCACTGGATTTCTTATCAAAAATCCATCAAGAATAGTAGTTAGTGAAATAAAATGCTGACAGGAAAAATAAAAACATAAAAGCTCCGATTATATATCTAGCAAAAATATCCTTCAGGAATGAAAGGGAAATAAAGATGTTGTCAAATCAAGGAACAACAAAGACAGTTTGTTGCCAGCCAATCTAAACTATAAGAAAAAATTTAAGGAAGTTCAAGTTGAAGGAAAATAATAGTAGAGGAAAAATTTAATCTTCAGGAATAAATGAAGAGATTGAGAAAATTCTAACAAAATGCATGCTGATAAAAAGAATGAAACTGATTTGGATAGCTAGATACAAATATCAAAACCTTAAATTAGATTTTTGGCCCTAACTATGGAGATTGTTCGAATGTTATTTTAATTTCAATTATAAATGAAACCATCAATTCACTAGATATATGTAGTAGAAGCTGTGTCGTGCTGCCCAGATACTTCCTAAAAATTGAACAAGACTTAGGGATCTGTGGAACAATAGGAAAAGGTCTAAAGTAGGTTACATTGTTGTCCCAGAAGAAGAGAATAAAGAGTTCAGGGCAGAATTGTAATTGTAGAAATAACATTTCAAAATATGCTAAATTTGGTGGGAATCATAAATTTATAGAATCTAGAAACTCAATAAATTCCAAATAGGATAAATTCTAAGGAAAACATGCATAGATACATAATAATCAAAATGCAAAAAATCAAAGACATTACAAACGAAACTTAAATACGTTAAAGAGAGGAGGAAAACCATTTAAGTCACTTTTGTCCTAAAGGACAAAAGTTCTTATTTCCTCAGCTGCCAAGACTTGTTGGCTACTGAACACTCACAGAAGAGACCTGCTCAAGAACTGCCCTCATTCACAGGGGCTCCCTCACCCCCATTGCACCTCTGTCCCAGGAGCCCCCACATTCAGTGACTGGTCTGTGCTGGGTACAAAAGTCCAGCCGCCTCGCCGGAATTCAGGACAAGTCTGAAGGGTCACTGCAGCTCCACAGCTCCCCACAGAATCAGCCTCTGTTCTCACATCACAGTACAACTTTTTTCTCTGCGTGATCTTATTTCATCCCTCCCTGGTAGGTGTTGCTCGAAAGGCACTCCCCAAAAAACCTTGTGCATGCAAATCTCTGTCTCCTAGTCTATTTCCTGGGTAACCTGACCTAAGAGAGTTTATCATACACAGAACCCTTCTAAAGCTGAGTCCTTTGAAAATACTGGGCAAGATGAGGGGGTGAGAAAAAACAAGCATAACAGCAACTTTCAGTTGAAAATAATCACTTAGATTGTTCCTCTCAGTATGATGGGCTAAATAAAACACATTCATGGAAAGCCAAATGACAGTGTTGAGACCCACTTTCCATCTAGACTCTACCAACTCTAAGAGCCATACGTGGGTTCCATCTACCACCAGTCTGCAGTGCCAAAGATAAAATAATAGAACACGACTGGAAATATATGAAAAAATGAGAAAATGCTGCCTTAAGCCATAAAGCGTGTAGAGAAATAGGTGCTGAGTTATCATAAGAAGCCACAGTTACTCACTGGCATTCACAGCAAATAGAGCAAATCTTCCTTAAGAGGCAATGACAGCTTTATGCTGGAAAAACCATCTCAAATTCTTTTCTTAGGTCAAGCACATTAAAAAAAATTACAAAAACATTCTCAATAAGTCTAAAATGGGGATTAAAGGTGTTTTGGTTGAGGTTTTTGCTTACCCTGTTTCTTCTATTTGAAAAAAAATCCAGTCTTCTTAATAATCCCTTTCATTATATAGCTCCCTAGAGTTTAGAGCACACTATTGTATACAGTATCTCATTTATATTTTTGTTACTGCCCACACAGTACACGATTATTGTAGAATTATTGAAAAACTCAGAGAAGCAAAAAGTAGATAACAGATTATAGGTAATCCTAGTAACAAGATACATATTGGAGGCATATTTTCTTTTGCCTTCTTAGTATTTCATCCTCCCAAAGAGCCCACTGTTTTTCCTGTAGAAAACTCAATTCAGTCCTCCGCAATTCAATCCAAGTGTGGGTATGACGTACCCTACCCTTTACTCAACAAAAGCATGTTTGTCTCAAGCCTAACTAATCAAATCTCAAAATGATTGGTTCAGGGAACAGTATGAGGCAAGACAGGCCAGTGAATGTTGGGACGTTTGAGGCAGCAATTAAGGAAGATTTTTTTTTTTTCCATCTGGGGATGCTAACCTGGTAGGCAGTGGGTTTGCATGTGGCCATTTTAGTCAACATATGTGGTGGTCCTACCTGAAACTAAAGCTAATACAATGGAAGCAGAGTACAGGTGAAGCCTAAGAGTTCATTTAAGCCTTTGAATCCAGTTGTGCTCAAATCTCTTTTGAACATTTCAGTTTGAATGAGTTAATACAGTCCCTTTTTTCTTAAGCCTATTTGAATTTCATTTGCATTACTTACAATTGAAAGAGCTCTAATAACACATAACTGTTCATGATTTGCTTATTGTTTTTCCTGGTTATATTTAGATAAATATACACAGTTTAATAAACAACAGAAAAACAATAAAATTTGGAAGTATTTCATCTTTATTCATAAAGCCATCCAGCATAGCAGGTAAGGCAAGTATTATTAATTCTATTTTACAGATAAACAAGGAAGAAAGGACAAGGCTAATACGTTATATCTTGGACTGGAACCTATGTCTTTCTGATATCTGATATTTTTTATATTGTATGACATTGCCCTTCCCACTGTCTCATTATTCTAACAATTTATTTCCTGAATATTAATAAGGATTACCTACCATCTGAGAGTAAAAGTGAAGGAGGAAATTGTGAGTTTATAAAGAACTTTATCAATCCTCAGAATGAGAATTCTAGAAAATAATGATATTGCAAAGAGAGCTAGGACCTCCAAAATTATGGATAGAGGTTTAAAAATTTCCATCCCTTCATTCAACATCTATGTGTTTTGTGCCTTCCTTGTACCAGTGTCTGTCTCAGGACACTGGGAATGCAACTAAGATCAAACCCTAATTCGTCCCTACCCTCATGGAGTTAGAGAACAGAAGGACACAGAACACATCCAAGTATGTACACAAATGACATGAAGATTCCAACTCTGACATGTACTTTGTAGAGGAGATATTTTGCTGCTAAAAGAGTTCATATGAGGGCAGTTTGATGTAATGAGGAGAGTTAAGGAATGTCCAAGGGAGGAATGATGCTTAAACTGAGATGTTCAGGATGAGCAGACTTAAAAGGTGATGGAAAAATATTCTAAATGGAGGCAACAGCATGTGCAAAGATCCTGTGAAGGTGGGGGGGTTGATGAAGAATACATAGGACCAGGAGAAGGTCTGTGAGTCTGGACTATTTAAAGCAAATGACTGAAGCCGTGGCTGGCTTTCGTTTCTTTAGAACTTAGATTTCTAAGATTAGGTATCAATTTTTAAAGTGCACTCAATCCACTCTGTCCCAACATGTAAGTAGACATTTTCCCCACACAAATTAGCTACCTGATGTTACAAAAATCTGTAAAGAGATTCTTTTAAAAGAATATAACTAAGTTAACAGTTTTTTTTCTTTTTTTTTTGCTTTGCAATATGTAGCCTATCCTTTTCTTGCTTCAATTTAAAATATTTTAAGACAATACCTTTTCTGTGCTAATGCTTCGTAGAATTACACAATTTTATATATGGAAGAGATCTTAAAGATTTTCTAAAATAATCCTTTAATTTTAAGGATGGAGAAATTAACCCCCTCAATGTGACTTACACAATCACCCTGTTAAAATGGCACAAATGACTAGTTATTTCTCCAAAAATCATTTTTGCCAAACTAAACCCCAATTTCTATATCCACCTATTATCTTGCCAATTATTTAATCCTTTTCATTGACTCTCTCATTTTCCCACATCTTTTGTTAAGCTGTAGAGCTCAAAGCACGTCACGTAGTACGGTAATGACAGCCAGCGTACTGAAATGAAACACCAAAATGAAAACTGCAGAGTTTTTCACATTGTATCCCTAAAATATTTGTGCCTAAATGTTACGAATGTGTTTAATATTGCCATCTAAATAAGACTGTAAGTCTTATTACAGACATGTAAAAAGCTCTGTGATAATACAACTACAATTGACTTTGTAAACTCATATATTAGGAGGCATATGTTACTCAATCTATTTTTAATAAGAAATTGTCTTAACAGTACATTTGAAAAGAGATCATAAATACGGGAGCCAGAAAGAGATAAGATTTGTAACTAGAGAGTTAAAACCATCTGCTATAAAAGTAATGTTTAAATTTTCCTTTTCTTTTATATAAGTTAAATATTTCACAATGAATTGCCTAATAATTAACAGATTTATTGGCAGCCTGAAAATTCACATTCGTTGTAAATTTATTCAGCCACTTCCCCTTGCCCTTAAATCCTTTTCAGAATCAGTTTTAGAGTTTAAATCTGCCTTGGTTTTTTTGTATCACCCTTTGTTTATTTTATTTTTTGATAATAAAATGGATTAAAAATTCTGAGCAATTATCAATGGAGCCATCCTCCAGCTATCATGAAATAATTACACCGAGAAAAATGTTGCTTTTGCATAGTGTCACATAAGAGATAAAGTAACATAAAAAGCAAGCAAATTGATTCTCCATATTGCACATAAATTAATAATTTATCATAGTAATACCGGGAAATAATAAAAATTAAAGAGTACATAAAAATTATAATGAAAAGCAACCATCCTCACAATTGCACTCTTTATGTCATTTTTTTGTAATTTTGAATAAAATTTTTACAGCTCTATTTCTTATGTCATTAACCTCAGTCAGTATAATAGTTTTGTCAAGGTAAGATGGACATATCATCACCCATGCCCTTCCATCCTATCTTCTCCCACTACTTTTAACCTTCTATCTTTTCTCAAATATTTCTTTGTTTGCATATTTTTAAGATTAAAATTAACATTATATTCTGGGTGTACTCTGATGCTTTCACAAAAATGTTCCTATAAAAGGGTTTCATCTTCAAGGAATTCATGGAAAAGACTCTGACAAGTACAGGTTTCTGGTAACTGACTATACTGCTGAACTGAATGAATAAGCATTTTCAGAACTCTAATGGAAAACTGATGAATTTATGAAAGTGCTAACAAAAGATCAAGATGAAAAAAAAATTAATTACATGGGACTGAGTGAACTGATGAGGATGATTATAATTTTTGTGACTTTCTGTTTGAATAAAAAAAAAATCCCACAAGGACTCAGAGGCAAAAAATTTCAAAAAAAAAAACCCCAAAAAAATAAACAACATTATATTCTATATTCATAATTTTGTCTGACCTTTTGTACAGATGTATTTGTAAAGTTGAAAACTAATAGTCTGTATCAATATTATTATGAATGTCCTAACTTCACATGTCTTTGCCATATTGAGAACTTTCTACTTTATTGTAGCTTATTTCGATTCCAGAGTAGCTGTGAGGAATAAGTCAAATAAAATTACTTTTCTTACACTCCTTTACTTCAAACCATTCCACATATTAGTCCGCTTCACATTTTCCTATACAAAATTTGATTTTTCCTGAACAGTCTATTTGCCTTTCCTTTTCTTCTTGACCAAAAACCAAAACAAGAAAAAGCTTCACCATAGCTTCAATTTATCATATACCTATTGACAAAAATATCACATATTATATAAGATCTTTTCCCCCAAATATAAAAATACCAAAGTGCTATAATCTTCTCCAATCTTAGAGTCATGTGGTCAAAAGCTGTTAACCTAGAACTTCTCTACTCTCCTAGGCTATAACTATACTTTCCTGGATCTCATGAGCTTTGTTTTTCTTGGTTTTTTTCCTAATTTTGCTAGAGTATTTCAAGAAATTTCTATGAAAAGATACACAAATGGTAAATGCTGACAGTCTTGAACATTTTTAATGTTTGAATTGATTGATATTTTGGATGAATATAGAATTCTAGATTTAATATATTTTTTTCTCAGAACTTTAAAGGTATTGCTTCATTAACTTTTATCATTTCATGTTACTGATACCTGCCTGCTTTGCTTTACTTTGTACATATCCTATCTTCTGTTTAGGCATTTTTCAACTTAGTTTCAGAGTCTTCTCATCATTCATGAAATCACATAAATGTGACAAGGTGTAGCAATTTTCATGTTCATCAACGAACACTTTTATGTTAGAGACTCGTAGTTCCCTTCCACAGTGTGAGATTTTCTGGTGTAATTTCTTTGATGATTTTTCTCTTGTCTGTTTTCTTAACTCTTTTTCCAGGGCTATAATTCTGATGATGAATGTTCTATACTAGCTCTCTGTTTCTCAAGTTTTTTCAAATAGTTTCTGTGTCTAATATTTTAGCTCTTCATTCTGGGATATTTTATTTAGATTAATTTCCAACTCTTCAATTGATTTAAAAATTTTGCAATCATATTTTTAACTTATAACAGTTATTTTCATGCTCTATAATGCTTTATATCACATAATCTATTCTTCATGTTTTATGAGTGCAATTGTTTACCACTCAAGAAAGATTAAAATTAGTTTTTCAGGTTTTATTATATTCTGTTTTGAAGACATCACTGTTTTATTTTTAAGAGATAGTTTTAAAGAATTATTTCTGTATCCTAAGGAGGTCAGTTTTTCTTCAGTTTACACCTATCTTTTTCATTATTCTAGTTTTCTTCATAATCAGGTGATACCTAAGTACCATTTCTTATTTAAGAATAAAGAGCTGAGAGGACTACTTTAGGTAGCTAATATGAGTTTCTTTTGCTTTTTAATAACCTTGTCTTTTTTGTAACAGATCTTTTCTCAGAGTGGCATGCCAGATTAGGAAGTCTGGTGTTAACTATAAAGCTTCAATTTAGGGTGATCACGCAAGAAAATGCTAGCAGGCCAAGCATGGTTCTATTAAATGACAGAATTAAGAAGGGTTTTATTCCAAGTCGCCATCACATGTACCAAATGTATTAGTTCTCCCAAGAGACTGCATCTGATTTCTTTATAAAAGACCCTCCTGGATTGGTAGTGGCTGTTTATACTGGGTTGTTTCCTGGTCAATCATTCCCCCAATTCCTACATTCATTCTCATTATTTCTCTCTTTCCTTTCTTCTAACTCCAATTTGAGCACCTTTCTGAAGTTTTGTTTTGAAGACCGAATCTTACCTCCACAAGAGTTCTCTAGGGTCATATGTTGGGCTACAACTTCTAAGAGTCTGAAGTACATTCATTGTTCAAACAACAGACTTTCTAGCTTGCAGAAATGTCTTGAGATCTCACGTGTTAATTCTCTTTGTCGTTCTGGGTTTATTATTATCTGTACTTCAATGCCATGATCATAATGGGATCTCCGAGGAAGAGATCCAAACTTTCCAACTTCCAAAATTGAGCTAGAAGCTAAAATTATTTATGTTAATATGTTCAGCGAATTTTCATCCCTTTTGTAATGTTGTAGCTGAATTTCTTTCTTCTGTGTCATTTGCTGTGATTTCCTGAAATGTGCTTTATAATATTGTTGTTACACATTACTTTTGAGTGGTTTGATCTAACCTTTGTATTTTTAAGTGTCACTTGAGGGAAATAAAAACACACATTAAGCCAAATACTGGAGCAAAATTGGTAAACCCTGATTATTTATAAATTAGTAGCTTTTTAGAATGTACTGGGGTCTACCATAAATTATATGGGCATATTCTTTTTTCCTTTGGCTACTATTTCACCATATTGACAGCAAATTAGTGGAAAATTCATCTATCTGTAACAAATGCTGTCAGAACCGTGCCCATTCCCCCATTACTAATTCAGTGTTCACTGCATCTTCCAACCTGCAGCACCTACACTGCTTTGCCTGAGGGTTTTCTCTGGCAGGATAAAACCTGCTTTTCTGACTATACAACAGATTAAAAGTGCTGAGGATTAACAACCTCAGGAACAACACGCAACTAATGAATGACTGACAGGTATTTGGGGTATAAATATCTGGTGGCAGGTATTTATTTCTCAGGGGGCAGAATTCTGAGGAGTGGCTTCCAGAGTTTCTCCAACTATTTATGTGACTGTCTGTCTTGAAAAGTAAGCACTGACAATGTCTTTCTTTCTCTGCTCAAGTCTCCTCTTCAGCACCTGGAGTAACCTCCCAAATAAACTACCTGCAGTCAAATCTTGTCTCAAGTTCTTCTGGAGGCACCCAAATTAAGACACCATGTGACACAGAAACTTTAGTTGCTTCATATATTAAGATTCTTTAGCAAGTAATAGTGGGTACAGGAGATAAAGCACTTGATTCCTAACACTGATCTCACTTTCTAGAAGTTTTACTAATGAGTTAACAAAATCCCATTAGTACTCACTGTTAATGCCTCCCCAAACCCAGAATGAAGCAACTGAGTGGACGTCCACTTTATTTTTCCTTTTTGTATTGAGGAGTATTGGAATCTGAAGGTTAATATAAAGAAGACAACAAAGGAAATGACTCAATCAACTAAAGGCTCTACATATTAAATTGAGAAAAAAGTCCAAAGCCCAAGGGTACGCCAAAAGTCTCTCCATGAAAAAAATACCAGCCTTCAAATTAGACAGAGTGAAACCTGCTTCAAGACCTTAACCAGAAGCTGAAAAGTGCGAGAACTCTACTGAGTTCTCACTCACCTCATCTTTACATCCCTCGTTCTACTATCCCATATAAATCTGCAGGAACATGGTCAAGATACACAATCCCCAACACCTATCTCTACCTTGAAAGGAAAAGCAAACTAGTGTCAGATATTCCAAGAGGAGAGTCAAGATTCATTCACTCTGTATATAAACAAAAAATTTTATGGGCAGAATAGACAAGCATAACCCAGATGAAAGAAACCACATGGCAATAATGGAGATATACTACAAAGCAGGGAAAGAAGGAAGGAAGGGAGGGAGGGAGGAAGGGAAGAAAGGGAGAGAGGAAGGGAAGGAGGGAGACAGAAAAAAGAGAGTAAGTAAGGTGTAATAGGAAAACAAGTAATCCAGTTCAGAAAAAATTAAAATTTCAAGGAAAAGAATAAAATTCCTCATAATTATTTTTCACAATAGACAACAAATCAATTTGAACATGAATTTGATAAAACAACACAAAACAGCAATGAAATAAATGATAGTATGAAATGAAACTCAGATTGCAGACCCTCCCAAAGAAACACATTGACCAACAGAATGGCATCATCATTACAGAGCTAAGAAATAAGTTAAAAAATAAGAAGGGGCCGAATAGAGGCCATACTAAAAACTGAATTGTTGACATAAAAAGAAGGCTTAAGCAAAGTGAATACAAATTAAAAAGTCAAAGGGTTTAAAATTATAGACATTGATATAAAACTAAAGAAGCCAGAAATGAGATAGATTTATATATTTTACTTTAAATGAAGAAAATACTACAGATTGAAATAACCCATCCTGTTTCAAAAAAAAGTTGATGTAGACATTCCACACCTAGAAATAGCCTAGTTAGTACCTCAAACATAAAGAATTCTTTTAAATACCCAGAAAGAAAAACAAACAAGCAACTGATAATGAAGAAATACAAAGCAGCTGGCTGTCCTCACCTCTGAGGCAAAGTTCGATGCCAGAAGACAACAGAGCAACATATACCAGTGTCTGAGAGAAAAAGAATATAAACCAAGATTATCCACAATGAAAATGTCGATCAGTTATTTAAAACAAAAATAAAAAGACACATGTGGGTGGAGAGGAGACCTGGGAGAATGTCCATGTCCGAATTGTTTATGATAGGGAAATGCAGGCTAAAGAATATGAATTCAACTACCTAATGCATTTTATAATCACTTTTTTGAACCTAAATGTCATTTACAAAATATTTCTTGAAACAGATATTTACTTGTTCATTCAAGTAAATTTAATTCAAATAATAAAGTTATTACTCTCAAATTAAAAAATAGTTATTATATAAAAAATATAATATAGATTACTTACTTTTTAATGTAAGTCTGTCTGTCTACCTGCCTATCTAGCATTCTACTTACCCTGCTACTACATGTAAAACAGGAAATGACAGTCACCTAATGTTCATAGTGGTGCATTTTACAGTTTATTTTATTGCCGTTGTTTTAATTTTGATCTTACAATAACATTATAATTGTTGGATTATTTTAGTTTTTATGCTGTGCAGTTATAATTTTAACAAAATTAATAGAGTAAGAAGTTGAGAGACACAGAATGAGAGATAGAGACAGACAGAGAGAGTGAGAGAGAGAAGAAGGAGGAGGAGGAGACTGGAAGTAAAGAAAGCAAGCAAATAGGCTAAGATTTCCACAGCAGTGGAAAATATGGAGGAGTATTATTTTATTATATGCACTTTTCTAAATTTTATGAATACTCAAAAGTAATTTTTTAATAAAATAAAATGAACATTTTTGAAACTCTGCTTTCAGCAGCAAATTGTTCCTACAATTAAGCTTTTAAAAGTTCAAGAAACAGCCAAATATGTCCAAAAAAATACAGTGTAAGAGTCATTGAGCTAACCTAATTTGTAGCTAGAAAAGGGGTTAGGGGAACCTAGTTTCACATGTTATCTGCCAAACTTTTTCATCACAAAACTGATTAAGGATGGGTTGTATGTTTATTAAACAGCAGTTTCCACTATCACAGAGATGTCGGCCTTCTCATCTGCCCAGACTGAGTCTGCTTTGCCCTCGCATAGAGTAAGACATGGAATCCAGCCCCTTCACTAGTTTCTACAAAAAATTTGAAAATGTCAATTTATTTTTGCAAATTTTATGGTCTTTTCTGAGATTTAGGAGTGAGTAGATGTCCTCATGTTACATTGCAATGTATTTCATTTGAAAAATATCATTTCAACTTTTCTCCTCTCCAAAGTTCCTTCATCCCATGCTTTTGGCAGCAATTTTCTTTTAAAAATATTTTACCCACAAGGCAGTGCCTAGCTACTCTTTTATTATACAAGCTTCTACTCTGGGATGTTCTTCAGGCAATTAAAATCCCTCTCCTCATGATAAAACATAGCTCTTCAAACATGGCCCAGATCCTTCTGCCAAATTTCCAGGGCCCAGTCCATCACTTCAAGGAATCACAAGTTACACTTTTTTACAGTAATCTTATGAACGTGGAGATGTTTGATATACAATAGAGCAATCCTACTGGTTCATTTTGATTTCCTCATTGTGGCAGACAAATTCTAAGAAGGCTCCCAAGGTTTCTGCCCCTTGGTGTACACACTGAATAATCTCCTTCCCTTGAGTGTATGTGTGACCTGTGAATACCATGAGATAGTCATTCCCTTAATTAGGATACATCGTATGATAAAGTTGTTGCAATGATCTCTCTCCTGACTATGCTATATTACATATGACATTGCCTTAGGAGACTAATGAGAGCTTCTTTTCCTGGTTTTGAAGTAAGTTGCCATGTTGTGAGAGTACCACATGGCTAGGCTTTGAGAGCAGCCTCTAGGGGCTGACAGTGAACCCCAACCGTCAGCAGGGACATAGATTCTACAAATAAATTCTGCCAAAAATTAGAATGATCTTGGAAGAGGACTCCAAACATCAGATGAAATTGCAGCCCTAGCCAGGTTGGAACCCTGAGCACAGTATCTAGGGAACACATACCAGATTCCTGACCTCAGAAACTATGAGATAATAAATTTGTGTTCTTTTAAGCTTCTAAATGTCTGGTAATTTTTACACACCAGTGGAAAACTAATATAATGGATAAGTTCACAATAAGGAGACAATCAGAATCAGAACATAGAAGACAAGTGGACAGGTATATGTAGAGAAAAATAGACAAAAATTCAGTAAAAACATAAAATGTTTAAATAGTACCATCCCCCAATTTGAATGAACTTTTATAGAACACTGTAGTCATCAAGCACAGAATACAATTTTTTCATGTTCTTTTAGAATATTTACTAAGATTTACCATAATCTGGACAATAAAAATGTCCCAATCAATTTATAATAAAATTTAAAATATCAAGCTTAAACCAAAGGAAAATTTTAAAGGAAGTAATAAAAATAGAAAGAAAATAAATGAAGTAAATAACAAATAAATAATAGAGAAACAATCAAAAATTGAATTTTGAAAGGATTAATAAAATTGATAAACTCCTAGCATGATGGATCAAGGAACAAAAAATACAAATGACATAATTCAGGAATGAAAGAGGAGACATCAGAACAGATCCTGCAAAGATGAAAAGGACAATAATGACAATAAGATAATACTATGAACATTATGCTAATTAATTCAGAAACTTAGGTGAAATAAATTCCTTAAAAAACAAAAATTACAAAAAATATTGCAAGAAGATATTGAAAATCTGAATAGCTCTATATACATTAAACACTGAGCTCCTAATCAAAAACCATCCCACAAAAATATCCTGGGTCTAGAGGCTTTCACTTGTGAATTTTATTAATCATTTAGGAAAGAAGGAATGTCAATCTTAGACAGCTCTTTCAACTTAAAAGTAGAAGGAACACAACCCAATTTGCTTTATAAGAGCAGCATAACCCTAATATCAAAACCCGACAAAGAAAAAAATTACTTATTATCACTCATGATCATAAATACGAAATGCTTAAGGTACTATTAGCAAAGAGCATCTAAAAATATATGAAAAGAGAATATATCATAATCACATAGAGTTTATCCCAGTAATGTTAGGTTAATTTAACATTAGAAAATCAATCAATATTACAATGTTAACAGATGAAAGGAAGAAGAAAAACATACCATCATTTTAATAACTGGAATAATAAAAATGTTTAGTAAACTAGAAATAGAAGGAAAATGCTTCAATCTGACAAAAAGCCTAAACCTCTACTTAATGATAAAACATTGAAGGCTTTGTCCCTGCATAACAAATGAGACAAGAATATTTTCACCCAACACTTCTATTCAACGTTGTACTAGAAGTCTTAGCCACTGAAATAAAATAAGAAAAAGGAAAAAAAAAAAGCATACAGAGTGGAAAGGGAAATTAAATTTTTTAATGATTTCTATATGACAGAATTGTGTACATAGAAAACACCAAGAATTTTTTTTTAAATATACTACAATTAGTGAATTTTGTAAGGCCAAGTGATATAAAGTCAGTAATCAAAATTCAATCCTAGTTCTATATCTCGTTAATGAACAATGGGAAAGTGAAATTTTAAGAAAACTCTTTGCATGTCAAAATATCAAATACCTAGGAATAAACGGGGTAAGTTCTCTATACTGAAAACTACAAAACATTGTTGAGAGAGAAACCAAAGATGATCTAAATAAATGGAGAAATATACCATCATACGGATTAGAAGACATCAATGTCTATTCTCACCAAAACCAATGAATAGCTCAAGTAAATCCTGATCAAAATCCTAACAGGATTTTTAGAGAAACTGACAAACTGGTTCTAAAATTTATAATGAAATGCCAACAATCTACTATACCAAAGCAATCTTGAAAGGGTAGAACAGGGAATTCCCTGGCCGTTCAGTTGTTAGGACTCTGTGCTTTCACTGCCGAGGGTGCGGGTTTGGTCCCTGGTCAGGGAACTAAGATTCCACAAACTGTAAGACTCCTACTACATAATGTCAAGACTGCATATGAAACTACGTTAATGAAGATAGTGTTCTCTTCGTTTTAAGTACAGTTAAATGATAAATGGAACAGAATAGAGAGTATGGAGATACCCACAAATATTTTGCAAACTGAGTGTTGACAAACCCCAAATTTTTTGTTAGAAAAGAACCTTTTAGAGAATGTTGTTGGAAAAATTGAATATCTGCATATCTGTTTTCATCTATTTAAGTTTTTCAAATATTTAAAAAGAAATAATCATGCAAACTAAAAAAATTTAAAAGTGGTTACCTCAAGGATGGTATATATAATATATATATTTTAATTTTTAATTTTTTAAAAATTTTTATTGGAGTATAGCTGATTTACAATGTTGTGTTAGTTTCTGCTGTACAACAAAGTGAATCAGTTATACATATACATGTATCCACTCTTTTTAAAATTCTTTTCCCATATAAGTCATAGCAGAGTATTAAGTAGAGTTCCTTGTGCTAAACAGTAGGTCCTTATTAGTTATCTATTTTATATATAGTAGTACATATATGTCAATCCCAATCTCCCAGTTTATCCCTCCCCCACCCTTTCCCCTCTGGTAACCACAAGTTTGTTTTCTACATCTGTGACTCTACTTCTGTTTTGTAAATAAGTTCATTTGTACCATCTTTAGATTCCACATATAAGCAATATCATATGGTATTTGTCTTTCTCTGTCTGACTTATTTCACTCAGCATGACAATCTCTAGGTCCATCCATGTTGCTGCAAATGGCATTATTTCACTCTTTTTTATGGCTAATATTCCACTGTATATATGTACCACATCTTCTTTATCTATTCCTTTGTCTGATGGACATTTAGGTTGCTTCCATGTCCTGACTATTGCAAATAGTGCTGCAATGAACATTGGGGTGCATGTATCTTTTCAAATTATGGTTTTCTCCAGGTATATGCCCAGGAGTGGGATTGCTGGATCATATGGTAGGTCTGTTTTTAGCAAGGAGCCTCTACATGGTTCTCCATAGTGGCCATACCAAATTATATCCCTACCAACAGTGCAAGAGGGTTCCCTTTTCTCCACACCCTCTCCAGCATTTATTATTTGTAGATTTTTTGATGATGGCCATTCTGAGCAGTATGAGGCGATACCTCATTGTAATTTTGATTTGCACTTCTCTAATAATTAGTGATGTTGAGCATCTTTTCATGTGATTCTTGGCCATCTGTATGTCTTCTTTGGAGAAATGTCTATTTAGATATATCACCCATTTTTTATTTTTTTTTTAAATTGGGCTGCATGAGCTGTTTGTATATTTTGGAAATTAATCCCTTGTTGTTTCCTTCGTTTGCAAGTATTTTCTCCCATTCTGTGGGTTGTCTTTACGTTTTGTTTATGGTTTCCTCTGCTGTGCAAAGGCTTTTAACTTTAATTAGGTCCCATATATTTATTTTTGTTTTTATTTCATTATTCTAGGAGGTGGATCAAAAAAGATCTTGCTGCAATTTATGTCAGAGAGTGTTCTGCCTATGTTTTCCTCTAAGAGTTTTATAGTATCTGGTCTTACATTGAGTCTTTAATCCATTTTGAGTTGTTTATTTTGTATGGTGTTAGGGAGTATTCTAATATTCATTTAATGTAGCCATTCAGTTTTCCCAGCACCACTTATTGAAGAGACTGTCTTTTCTCTATTGTATATTCTTGCCTCCTTTGTCATAGATTAGGTGACCATAGGTGCATGGGTTTATCTCTGGACTTTCTATCCTGTTCCATTGATCTATATTTCTGTTTTTGTGCCAGTAACATACTGTTTTGATGACTGTAGCTTTGTAGTATAGTCTGAAGTCAGGGAGCCTGATTCCTCCAGCTCCATTAATGACCTATCTGAATGTGTTTTGTTTTATTATATGCAAGTTTTATTTTTGTAATTTTAAAATTCATATATACATATTTTTCAGTAGAACATAAATATCAATGTTTTCCTTTTATAAGAAATCCACATTCATCTTAAGAGTTGTCCTCATCCCCAGGGTTTGGCATCAACAGTTACAATTTTACTATATACACTTTTCCTGTGGACATGGTTAATTGATAAAGGGCTGGACAGTTGACACCAACATGGGCCAAATTCTGTATTCCATTGATTTGTAACAAAGACACTGATCATCCTGTTTGCTCATACAAACATGAAATTGAGAGCTGTGGCATGGACATATGAATGGAGAAATAGAAAGCTATCTGCAGAGATGAATGCAACAGACAAGTGACTGTGTTTTCTGAAGGGGAGAAAACAAGTGAGTAGTCACTTGATTTCCTGATAGCTTTGCAGTTTCTGATTCTAGCCAGTCCTTAGGAAGTCCAGTCACACTCCTTGCCCTTATGTTGTATAAGACATGTCTATATCCAAGTGATAAAGTATCCACTTTTGCTTATGAAAATATACATTATCAGACATAATACAAGCTTATTTGTCCAGTCCAATAAGATAGTAGAGTCGAGGAAGACAAAGGACTGGTAGACTTTGATAGAAGCGTTGTGGTGTTCGGAAAAAGTTCCTAAGAGCAGATTCTGCTCAGATGCAACTCTGTGAAAGAAGGAGCAGGGTTTGGGAAGGGATTTATGAACCTTGATAGAAGAGATTTATCTTAAGATTCAGAATCATTAGGGTTAGTGAGCTAGGGTGGGCGGATTGGATTGTCAAACTCAAGAAAAAAGGGACTAACCTAATGTAGATAATTTAGGGGAGTCCCTTATCTTAAGTCCCAATATTTCACATGAATTCATTTCCTCTAAGGGTAGATTTATTCCAACATGAAGTAAAGAAACAAAGTGCAAATGAACAACAGAGAAAGATGGACTAAATGACTTAGAGCAGTGGTTCTCTAAGTGTGAACCAAGAACCAGCAGTATCAGTACTACTTGGAAACTTACTAGAAATACACTCTCTGCTCTCATCCCTAGACCTCAAGCACCAAACCTATATCCTGTTTCATATATTTGGAAGCAAAAATTGGGATATAGGCTCAGAACAGGGTTTGATTAAATGAAATTAGGATGCTCCCTGAAACTTTAGCACACATTTACCAAATTTCGCTGCTTAGCTACCACAGTGAAATTTCATCTTCTCCTTAAAAAATACCTCTAATAACACAGTTTATTTTTTCATTATTATACTATTTTAGTTATGAGCAATAATTACAGTCATAATTTACTGAGCAGTAAATTCAATTTAGTGTTATCTACATAATGAAAAGATAATACAATTCAATTTAGTATTATCTCAGGGTTAACCCAAGTATCAATACAATAGTATGTGTATCATGGAAGATACACAAATATTTCTTATATTAATATGTATGCATTCATTTTCCTGTGAATTAGAAAAATACTGCTTCCATTTATAGTTTTCTTTTTAAATACAATAGTCAAAATATGGGTTCATTTATAGAAACATTAAGTAAATTATAGGTGATATGTAAATATGGCGACGATTGTGAAAGTATTCATGGGAAAATAATATTTGAGAGAAGCTGCTTTTTATCATTCAATCATCAAAATAGTGCCATAAAACAGGTATTATCTCCAAGGATCAGAGAGTTTCTGTAACTCTCCCAGAATCCTACAGCTTGTGTGTCCAGAGTTAACATTTAAACCCAGAGGTGATACCCAAATCCATGTCCTTAATCTTATGTTATATCCTCTTCTGCATTTCCAGTTTTATATTTCCCCAAAATATATACATTTGACCCTTGAACAACACAGGTTTGAACTGCGTTGGTTCACTTATATATGGATATTTTCAGTGTAAATACTAGAGTAGACAAGATCCGAGGTTAGTTAAATCTGTGGATATGAGGAATTGCATATACAGCAGGCCAGCTATAAATTACACGTCGGTTTGAGACTGCATGGAGGGTCAGCATCCTAACCCCTGCATTGTTCAAGGGTCAAAATGTGTATACATGAAATATATACGAGTAACTGTGTATATATCATTATCATGATAATTTCAATCTTTTCCTAATTTTAATTGTTTCAATCGCACTACTCTGTACTGTATGCATATTATTTTAAATATCCTCTCTGTCATTATTCCTGGGTTAAACTTTTTGAAATTCTCTTCATATTATAATGTAAATTTCTATAAATTAGGATTGTGTCTGTTTACTTATATCATGAAATAAAATGCATACACAATAAAATGCTATGTGCAGACAGTACTTGGTCGTGTGTGTGTGTGCGTGTGTGTGTGTAATCCTTAAATATGACCAAATTTGGTGGCATATGGTGCGCTAGTAAGCAACCAAAAAAATATCAGATAGCATTTTCCTTGGGAGTGGACAATCTTTGATGGACACATTGATTCCATTCATTGCAACTGAGGAATAAAGTGCTGGAAAGAGAAAAATTATGTTTCCTGTCAACGAGGAGTTTTCCATTAGTGAAAGAGTAAATGAAACTTGTAACACAATTATAAGTAAACTGTGGGTAAATATATGCTGTATGTGGGTCTGTGTTTTGTTTGTAAGTGCACATTTACAATTTAGAGAGGTAAGGGTAAAGAGAAGAAGGGAGGAAAGAATGAAGAAAGTGTTAAAATTTAGATTCTCTACAGAAGAGCAATGACTCGTTCACAGTATAAGTGATTTAGAGATGTGGAATTCTGTGGCGAGTGAAAAGAGCAAGTAATTGGCATAGGGAACTTGGAGAGCAGACAGGGATTTCAGACTTTCATTACTTATTTATTGCATTTACTCATTTATTCAACAAATGCATAATGAATACCACTACAGTACGTGCAAAGTGCACTGGGAGGTGCTGGAATATAAATAAATCCACGTCTAGAGTAAAACAGAACAGATCGTAATGGTAGGTAGATCTTTGGAGAAATACAAATGGTGATGATCTTGATTACAAATTAGAAAAGGGGAAGATACTTGTCCACATAAAATAATGATGTCAATAACTATAAAAGTGAATATAAATAAAAGATTGTGAGATAAACTTTATGTTTCTATATGAACCTTTGAATCTCAAATGGACACTGAAAGTAATTTTAACAGAGAAGTGTTTTTCACACACCCAAATAAGCCTCTCACTTTAGCTTTTAAGGTTACTCTTTCAAGAATATCCTAAATCATACACATTAAATTCACATTTTTTTAAAGAGAAAATAGCATTTATTTGTACTTTTCTGGGAGAAACCTAAGTTTATATCCTATTAAGTATATAATCTTTCTAAGCATTTAGTTCCTTATGTAACATGGGTATGATAATACTACCTACCTTATTTGTTTTCTCATCAATAATATCAGTACAATAGTAACAGCTGCCTTTAAAGACAGTTCAGAGTTTCAATAAAATAAACTATATAAAGAATCTAGCTCAGCAGCTGGCACATAATTAGGGTTCCATAAATATTAGCTAATGTTGTCATTATTATCCCAGTTAACCTCAATACATTTTTGCTAATTTTGAATGTATGCTGAGAAAATTTGGGGAAAGAAATCGATCCATTGCCAAGCAATTGAATAATTAAAAACAATATTACTATATTAATGTGCAATTAGGTAATCACTTTTAGGAACAAAATTGGCTAAAAATAAGGAAACTAAAATTCTTTACAACTTATCCCATAAATCTCTATAAAGTTAAGGTTCTTTTGTGATCCCAGAGTCCCCAATCATTTATGATAGTTTATACTATGGGAATTCAATGACATGGAAGTATAATTCAGAACTTTTGCATCTGACTATGAAAGAGTGACAGGTATGAAACTTGCCTTTCTGAAATAAGAGATAGAAACTTGACTGAATATAGGAAAGGACTGTTTTCAAACATTTGAACAAGAAGTGTAGGACTATGATCCCTGAGGGAAGAGAAAGAAGTAGTCCACCTTAAAAACTGCCACAGCTTACTACCTAGAGCCAATTTCAGAACAATGGCACAGGAAGGAGGAACCTGAGCAGAGAATGGAGATCTTGATAAGCTTAAGATACACTGATTGGAGTTTGAGGAAGCGAAATCAGCTGTAATTTGTGGGACAGAGTACTGAGTGGGAGGGAGATACAGAAAAAAAGGGCTCCAGTAGTCTGCATAGGAGGTTTGCAGAGTTTTCAGCTAAATAGTAATCATCATTTTCAAAGGGAAATATTCCATCAGCTGAAGCAAAACAAAACAAAAAGAGTTGGATATCTATAAGCAAAACCTTCTAGAACTCACGGGAAGTAGTGAGACCTTGTTGAACACTGAGGCAATCAGCAGAGCTGCCAGAGAGTCACACCTAAATATTAAGACTAAACTAGCTTTACTGTAAAGGTTACTGTAAATATGCTCTAACAAAGCTTAAAAATAAAAGAGGGTTTTTAAGAGAAGTAAAAGGAAAAAGATAAGCTGATCAATAAATAACTGAGCTGCTTGACTAAAGAAACTTATATTATAGATGTACAAAAAAGTAGCATACATTATGACCCATAATCACAAGGAAAATCCGTCAATAAAAACAAACCAAGAAATGGCAAAGATAATGGAAATAGCAGTGAAGGAATTTTAAAAAAGCAATTACAGTTATTCTAAATATGCTCAAGGATTTAAATAAAAGCATTAACATAATGAGGAGAAAAACAGGAGATAAGAAGAAGAACCAAATGGAAATTCTGGAGGTGAAAAACACATCATGTGTATTTAAAACTAATAGAATGTCTTAATATCATATGAAATACTAAAGAAGAAAAGATCAATGGACTTGAAGTTAAAAATAATAGAAATTACCTAAACAGAAGTTCAGAAAAACCAAAACACTAAAAAAATAAACGCACAGACTTCTGGTTTCAGTTTTGACATTTAAAGACCTTGAAACTCATCATGCTTGCCCTTATAAACAGAAAAATCCAAACACTGAAAATCAATGACTTTTCTTCAATCCATCAGTTAACCAAGCTTGAGGACAAACTAAGACTCTGAAATCTGGAGAGAGAGAAGAATAAAAGGAATCACAGCCAAGATTTACTTAATTGGGGCAGAAGATATAAACTAGTAGGACCACTTAAGTGATAAATTTAAGGAATTGCTGGAGGCTGAGTGTGGACTAGCATGAAAGTGGGAAACTCCTGGACCCTCACCCAGGGATCTCTGACACTTTAGTGAGCTTTACCAACTGGTGAAGATCAGAGAATGATTCTCTCATGGTTCTGGAAAGGAGAAGGAAAGATGAATCCTTGAGAAATATGCCCAGAACATTCTCCATAACAAAGGCATGCTCTCCAAGAGAAAAGATTCCAGATTCTCCCAGCTGGTAGAAAATCATTTTGTCCCCCTCTCATCTTCCTGTCTTCTTCTAAAGGGAGAAAAAAAGCTGTGCCACTGGAGAAAAACTCTTGAAGGTCAAAGCCCGACCCAGAAACACATAAATGATTTAGCCATAGATTATACAATGCATCCCCTCCCTCCACATTACAACCACACCAACAGGGCTCTACATAATAACAGTGGATTACAGCTGAAACAGCATAAAGTCACAGTGTCTCTAAGAAGAAGTACTTAGGGAAGCCCAGACCAGATTCAACGAAGGAGCCAAAGATAGCAGTTGAAGAATTTGAAGGCTCTGTAATCTACAGCTTCAGCTAACATTAAACACAGACCAAGTCCTAGCCAAGATTAAAATAAATCCTCACATTAAAAGCCTGTTTACCGGGCTTCCCTGGTGGCGCGGTGGTTGGAGTCCGCCTGCCGATGCGGGGGACAAGGGTTTGTGCCCCGGTCCGGGAAGATCCCACATGCTGCGGAGCGGCTGGGCCGGTGAGCCATGGCCGCTGAGCCTGCGCGTCCGGAGCCTGTGCTCCACAACGGGAGAGGCCACAACAGTGAGAGGCCCGCGTACCGCCAAAAAAAAAAAAAGCCTGTTTACCTGTTTTTTTTTCCCTAATCTATGTGTCCGAAGTGAGGGAAGTTAACTAAATTTGTTGTGGCAATCATTTTGCAATGCACACAAGTCATTATGGTGTACACCTTAAACTTATATAGAACTATATGCCAATTATATCTAAATAAAATGAAAGAAAAAATAATTATATATGAGAAAAAAGTCTGTTTGCCTCAGTTCTTATTACATGATAGAAGATATCCAGTATTCAACAAAAAAGTACAGGCATGCTAAAAGGCAAGGAATAGCACAGTCTAAAGCGACAAAGCAAACAACAGCATGAAATTCAGATATGACACAGATGTTGGAATTATCAGATGATAAATCTAAAATAACCATGATTAAGAAGGTATTTTTTAATGATAAATTTAAAATAACTATGATGAAGAAGGTACACTACTTCCATATTAATGGATAGGATGACTCAGTATTGTTGAAATGTCAGTTCTCCCCTACTTGGTCTATAGATTCTGCACAATGTCAATAAAAATTCCAGTAAATTATTTCATGACTATCAACAAACTGATTCTAAAATTTATATGGAAAGGCAAATTAACCTAGCATGGCCAATACAATATTGAAGAACAAATTCAAAGGAATGGCATTACCCCAAAATTCAAGATTTAGTATAAAGCTACAGTAATCAAAGAAGTATGGTATTGGCATAAGGATAAAGCTTATAGATCAATGGAGTAGAACCGATGGTATAAATCGTCAATATCAGGAATAAAAAAGCAGCCATCTGTACAGATCCTACAAACACTAAAAGAAAATGAGAAGAAAAGATTAAAGGACAATTTTTGCCAATAAATATGAAAAGTTAGATGAAATGAACAATTTCCATAAAAGAAACATTTTTACCAACAAAAATGTAAAATACAAAAGGAAAAAATATGAATATTCCCATATGTATATAAAAAAATTAAAATGCTGTTAACCTTCCAACAAGGAAAAAAAATCAAATCAAGATCGCTTTACTGATGAATTATTTCAAACATAAGATAAAAATGTTAGACAAACTATTTCAGAAAATAAATGGAAAGAGCAATTCCTTTTATCTCATTAGGCCAGAATTAATGAGATACTAAACCAAGTCAAAGGTAATCCAAGGAAAGAAAAGTAATGTCCGTAGGTACAAAAATATTTATCAAAAATTAGCACATGAAATCCAGCAACATGTAAAATATATAATACCAAGTGGGATTTATCCTAGGAATCAAAGACTCCTTTAACATGAGGATTTTAATAAACATACTTCACAATATAGTCAAAACAGAAAGGAAATACCATATGTTTACCTCAAATGATACATTAAAAGCATTTCATAAATTTTAGTACACATTCATTATAAGAACTTTCAGAAAACTAGGAAGTAAATAGATTTTCTCAATGTGATAATGAGTATCTATGAAAAACTTACAATATTACACTTAATGGTGAACAAGTGAATCTTTGTCCTTTAAGTTTGGGAGCAATGCAGGGATGTCTGCTGCCTCGACTTCTGGTCAATATTGTACTAAAAGTTTTGGTCAGTGCAAGAACATAAGAAAAAAAGAAGTCTATAGAATAGAAAGGTAGAAAATGGAAGAAGTAAAAATGCCATTATTCCTGGAAGATATGATTGTGTGCATAGAAAATCTAAAAGAATATACACACAAAAAACTCATACTACTAGAAATAATAAGTGGATTCAGTATGGCTGCAAGACATAAGATCAGTATGCAGAAAAATAAATGGCACTTTAATATCTTATCAAGGAACAATTATAAAGTAATTTTTTGAATATCATTTATATCTGCATTAAAAAACACCAACTTCCTAGGGATGAATGCAATGGAAGTTGGGCAATATCATTACAATGAAAACTACAGCATTTAAAGAAATTAGAGAGGACCTAAATAAATATATAGATATACACTGTTCATGTTTTGGAAGATTCAATAGTATTCAGATATCATTTTTTTTCCAAATTGATGTATAGTTTCAATGCAATCATTATCAAAATTTTCCCATCTTTTTTAGTATAAGTTGATAAACTGTTGTTAAAATTTATACGGAAATAACAAAGATTAGGAATGGGCAAACAATTTTGAAAAAGAGAATAAAGTCAAATTCAAAAGAAGAGCAAAATTTACCCCTGATTGCAAGACCTTCTATAAAGCTCTAGTAATGAAGACAGTGCAGTTTTGGTATGAGAGTAGACAACTTGCTCAAAGGAACAGAATAGAGAGTCCCGAAATAGACCCATAGTATGTAGCCAACTGAAATTTTGACAAAGGTGCCAATCGAGTTTAGTGTGGAAAGGAAAAAGCTTTTTAACAAATGGTGCTGGTATAACTGAACATCCATACGGGAAAAAAAAAAAAAATCAACATATTTTACTCCATATCCTTTCTGTACAAAAATAATTTTATGATAGTTCTTAGATCATATGAAAAAACTGAATTTGGCTGAATCTCAAAAATATTATGGAGAGCTAAATGAGCCAGATGCAAGAGTACAGACTCTGTGAATTCCATTTATGTGAAGTTGTAAAAGAGGCAATACTTGATCTACAGTGTCAGAACACAAAAGAAGTGGTTGCCTGGAGGTGGACATGAGTGCACATTTGACAAAACTCATTAAGCTATACACTTAAGTAGGTTCATATTATTGTATATGAATTGTACCTCAAAAGAGTCATTTAAAATATCATTTAATGTCTAAAATTACAATAAAGTTAATAAATAAACTACATTTCAATCACAAGTTATTACAGGACAATACATCCACTGATTAAATCAGAGAAAGTTTCCAGGACATGGAGGAAACTTTGATATGGTTTTGTTTCTTCGATGCCTGAAAAACTGCTTTGTATTCTCAGATGACCTACAAAAGTTCAATGCTAAAGACAGATGCACTTTACAGTAGTTTGACATGTTCATTCTTACACCGCACATATGTATTGAAAGAGTGCATATAGTATTTCAGTGATTCATCCTCGCCATACTCCAATTTATGAATGTTAATGCTGAAACTCATATAGGAGCCGGGACTAAAGAAGAGGAAAAAAGTGAGGGAGAGAGAAAGAACACTTTTAAAAATAGTGGAAATTAGACATTAATAGTGTATGTTGATTTTTAATCCCTGTCACAGCTCTAGGTGAATGAATGCAGCATTTTCTGCAGTGATTTTTCATTTAATGTCCACCCTGAGTCTCAGTAATAGATGAAAGGAAATTAGCTTATTCAAAAGAAGTTTTGAAGGAAAGAAGCTAATGTTAGTGAGATTTTAAAAATTCCCAAGTGTATCTGACTCATTCATTTAATAATGTCAGTGCTTAGTACTGAGTCTGGCACGTGTGAAGCATTTAATTAATGTTAGTTCTCGTGGTGATGATAAAGATGGTAATATACGGTCTGGTACTCTTTCTACCTCTCAAAGAGTGAAAAATATAAATAAACAGAACTAAACAACTTTTGTTTTCATTATAACTTATTCTCTAATAGTACTAAACGTGATGACAAGTTACAAAGAAAACAAAATTGTTTTGTTTTTAAAGGACCGTTACACTTCACTTGAAAATTTGTTTGTTTCCAGATAGGAAGTTTGGAGAGATTCGGATAAAGAGGTGGCTTTTTTCTTTTTTTTGCGGTATGCGGGCCTCTCACTGTTGTGGCCTCTCCCGTTGCGGAGCACAGGCTCCGGACGCGCAGGCTCAGTGGCCATGGCTCACGGGCCCAGCCGCTCCGCGGCATGTGGGATCTTCCTGGACTGGGACACGAACTCGTGTCCCCTGCATTGGCAGGTGGACTCTCAACCACTGCGCCACCAGGGAAGCCCAAAGAGGTGGCCTTTGACTTGAGAACTACCATGAGGATCTAGACTTATAAAAAAGGGAAGAGAGACCTGCCTAGATGGTAGGAACAGTATGGATAAAGGCACTGCAGAGAGAAAACAGGCTACATTTAGAAAACAAAAAGTACTCCACCTGTCTATGGCACAGGATTAAGGAAAGAAATTCCTGCTGCTACGATATCCAACAGCCACAAATTCCTGCCATCATTTATTAAGTGCCTTATCTGCATTACTTCATGTCGTTTTTACAGCCTCCGTTTGTCCCTTCTCTGTTGAATAACTTGCCCAAATTCTAAAGCAAGTAAGGGGCAGAATTAGAATTTGATGCCTACATGACCTCATATCCCCCACTGGAAGACTTAAGAGGTGTAAAGAAATGACAGGGTTGGCGAGAACTCAAAGATTTAGGACAAAATTGAGGGTATGTGTTTATTTCTGTGCTGGGTCATGCACTTTACAATTAAGTCAGTGAGAAATGATGGCTTGTACCAGCTTTTAAAAAGGAAAACACAGGAAATTATATTGTTTTAAGCAACTACTAATTTATATACTATTTCAAAATATATCCAATACTGAAGCACATGTGGTAGTTGTAAAATCAGCCAAAGTCAAGGACTTTTATTAATACACCAGATAATTAGCAGAAGTTTAAACCTTTCTTCGGTTTCTGACATTTAACTCTTGCCCTACAAAATGACCTCCTAGAGCTGAAAGTAGCTCCCTGATGGCATTGGCCAAATTGTCTATTTAGACTCATAGTTCTTTTAAAATACTGGGTACCAAAATCCCTTTGAAGTTAATAGCTTTAAAATATAGGCTATTAACCAGAACTGGCATGCACTGCTGGTGGGAGTGTAAAATGATATACCCGCTTTAGAAGTGAGTCTAGTGGATTCTCAAAAAGTTAACCAGAACTAACTCTAAGACCCAGCAATTCCATTTCTAAATATTTACCCCCAAAGAAATAAAGCATACAGGCACAAAAATGAGTTATAAAAATGGTCATAAACACTTATTCATAATAACCTCAAATTAAAACTAACCCAAATATCCATCAAAGGGAGAATAGATAAACAAAGTGTAATATATTCCTACAACCAAATACTAGTCAGCAGTAAAAAGGAACAGGTTACTTATATATGTAGAAGCTCAAAAACATGTTGGTAAGCCAAAGAGACTAGAGACAGTATGCGAACAGTTTGATTCTATCTATATGAAGTCCTAGAACAGACAAAACTAATCGTTGGTAAAAGAAATAAGAACAATTGCCACAGGTGCTGCTTGAGAAAGGTTATGACAGAAGTTTCTGGGAAGTTGAGAAAATTCTATGTCTAGATAGAGTGAGACTCAGTGAGTCTTGACATGTATGCATTTGTCAAGACTCACTGAGTTTAAGATATATGCTTAATAATTTATACATAAGTTTAAAATGTTTAAAATATTTGTTCTAACATCCCATTGGAATCAACAACTTCAAAATGTTAACTACTTTAAAATCCCTCTGGAATATACTTTGGAGGAAGCATATGCTTTACAATTGACCAACTGAATTTGGATCTGGACATAGTCTTAATAATATTTGAAATATTTTTAAAATACTTAAGTGAAGATCAAGTTGCAGAATTAGTGTGTGTATATCTACATTGTAAATCCACTCATTCATACCCAAAATGTTCAATGAATGAATAAAATCTGAAATGATACACAGTGAAGTACAAGTGTGAGCTTCCAATGTGAAGTCTCAGTTTAGCAGTAAACATTAGGAGACAAGGAAGGATAAGAAGGGAGGAAGTATTTCATACTGCTCAAACATTTCAAAGAGAATGTACTAATTTGTACCAATATTACAATTTTTAAGGGAGGAAACGTTTCAATATGTATAGCAAACAAATTATACATTTTTAGATTACTTAGCAATAGAATAATTATTTCTTCACTCATACACTCAAGCATACTCATAGTGATTTAATGACCTGAACATTTTTAAATCATGTTGTCATATTTTACTTTTAGTTAAATTTACAGTTCTTCAAGAATTAATTCTCAACAAGATTTCTTCCTTTGTTTTCAAATATACAGATGTACTACTGTTTCTTCAGAACACAATTTTTTTTTCTATGTTGGATATAGAAATATTAATTTTGGATATAGGCAGCTAGTATTTCAAGATCACTTCTACTGAAATATAAATTACATACCATAAAATGCCCCCATTGTACATGTACAGTTAATGACTTTTGGCAAGTAGATGCACTCATATAATGGCCATCACATTCAAGATATAGCATGTCCATCACCTCAAAAAGTCGTGTCTATCCTTTCCCAATCAATGCCACATCCAACGCCCAGCCCTATTCCACCACTCTTGTTTTCTGTCACTATAGATCAGGGAACTGAGTGTGCAAAGTCCATAAAACATTAGGCATCTCTGGTCTCCATTTTAATCAAGATAAATGATTTCAACTGATAAGAGGTAAGAATATGTAATTCAGAAAAGACTTTCTTCTGCTGTCCCATCTATGTGTCCCTCCTCTATGCAGAAATGTGGCAAAGGAAAACGATGGCAGCTGATGGCAGCTGAATCTGCGCACAGCATATGTTAGTACATTTGAACACTCTTGTCTCTGTTCATAGTTCTTCAGACTACGATGCTGTATCCAAATATACTATACACTATACACTTATATGCATTTATCCAGAATGTACAAATAAAATAAGCTTTTTTGTTTCAGTTATTAGAAATGTTCTTAATCCTGCTGGGTTAGTTTGAGGGTGGTTGATAAAGACAGGAGGTGATAGAAAGAGTTAAGCTAATATTTAATTGTTACATGTTGTGTAGAGAGATATGCTTGCAGCTTCACTGAAGATCTTTCAATAACCCAAACACACAAAAACATAAGGTTCTTTTCACCAATTCAGTTCTCCAAAGCAACTGATATAGAACCTAGGCAAACAGCAGAAACTGAAAATAAAATATTTTCTTACCCCTTCAAAAAATTATCTGTCAGAATCCTGCCATATGTATCCTGAAGGATATATAAGCAATGGATAGTTTGCATACATCATCACCACCACTTGTACTGACATAGTCATTCCTGCCTTGAAAAGCCTACCTATTTTCTTTGTCCTGAATCTGCACTTTGCTCTTGAGATTCCTCTCTGTTATCAAACATTTGGAGTGAAAAAAGTGTTTCCTGGGTTGAGTAAGCAAATGATAGTTATTATCCCTTAGAGTTGTGCAGTGCACAACTTGAACAGCCATATGTGGTGAATATGTGCATATCCTCAGCATTTTGCAATAGAAAATGATCCACTAATGACTGCCAGTTCTCCATTCTATTTTATAGGGGCTACTATGCTCTGCACTGCTTTTACATTTCCCTTGGCAATACTACAGCTTTATGCAGAAATTGCATAGAATATGAAAAGTATTCTATTATCCCATAAAAATCTTCCAAAATAGGGTATTAATATATTCACTGTTGAAGCAGTCTCTGCGCAGATAGTGCTGATAATTGTGCGCTGCAATGACGTGGCATAGTCTGGCTGGTGCAGTGAAAAACCTTCAAATGTTAAGCCAGTTTCTGTAGCTCTTCTGATGATGCTTTGCTGTGTTGTGGAGTGGCGTGACTTGCATCAAATGCTGACAGCACCGTAGACTTGACTGTTATTTTAGAGTTTTTGAAAAATATCCTGTGTACTCTGAGGTACATTTAATTATGCTTTTATATGCTTGTGACATATGCATTACTATTGTCCTCTGTTTGAACTGTAAACTCCTTGAAAATATTTAATACCCTTTTCAGCATTACTCATAATTTCTAAAAATCCTTCGATAAATTTTTGGATGGCTGATTAATTGAAACATGAATGAAAGTATGTGTTTTAGTATCCCATTGATTAAGTGGATCATTATCTTATTAAAACAGAATAATGTATTACTAAAACATGAATTATTTAATACCATTCAACTCAAAGTCACAAAATACTTCAATTCACTTTTAAAGAAGAGAGAAAAGAAGTTGAAACATGTGAAAAAAATATTATATTCTACATCTGACAACTGAATTATTAGTAACTTAAAACAGTCATTTCTGGAAACTTAGCCTTATAACCTATACTGCTTTTTATTTTTGTGTATAAAAATACCAACAGACATTGTAATTTTTATTACTTTTTAGCTTTCAAATTTTCCTCTATATTATCTTTGATATTAGATACCACACATCAGGTCTGGTATCAGATTTTTAAATATTATGTTAAAATTAAAGTGGGTGACGTACAGTAATCAGAAGCACTGAAAATTACCCTGTATCTAGCTGAATTCCATTCTATGTGTCACAAATTCTAAAAGACCAACTTCTCTTTATACAAATTCATTTCAGACAGTAAGTTTCTAGATAGTAAAAAATCAAATCCACTTAGTATCATCCCCTGTTTTCTCTCCAGCATAGTGGCAATATTCAGAGAAACCAAGCCTTAATCTTTTGGCTACATTCTGAAGGTGTTTCCATGTGGGACTGAGTTAGATTGCATAGTGTGGAAGATGGATTATTCAAAGAAATATATATATAAGGAAAGATCATGCTGTCCTTTTACTTGTGACTCTAATATGCAATCATGGCTTCTCCAATAAATCTATCTGTAAATTCTTGTGCATTCTTACATTTCATGTCTAAATGTAACATAGCTACTCAGAAAATATATGTATAAGATCTAACATTTGTCAAATGTTTCCTGTAGGTCAGGTATATTTAAGTGCTTTAAATGTATTTTCTCATTTAATCCTCTCCAAAGCTCTATAATATATGCACCCTTACCATCCCCCACCCCCTCGCATTTTACAGATGAGGAAAGTGAAGCCCAGGATTGCCCAGTATCCTGCAATTAAAATAATGGCACTGAGGCTTGACCTAAGTTAGTGTAACTCCAGAGTCAGCTGTTAGCTTTCACATTACACTATTATTTGAAAGAGCTCATATATCCCATAACATTGTCTCTTGCTTTAAAAATATAGTGCTTTGGAATTGAGTAGAAATTGTGAAGCCATAGAAGAAGAAACATAGGCTTGATTCACAAAATTCTTTTACATATTTTCCCATGTAGAAATTGGGAGCATTATATATGTTTTAACTTAGAAATAGATATAATTAGGAACAAAGACACATGTCAGCAATTATATAATAGATAAGAATTAAATACAAGACATATGGGTCTGGTTACATTATTTGTCCAGAATACACTTCATCATGAAATCTGAGTCCTTGTTGTATTAGACAATAATGATAAAAACTCTAAGTTATGGGCTTTTTGATTATTTTGGTGACTTCATCCAAATAGATTGGGATGGTACAGAGATGTATCAATTACACAGAAGATAAATTTCAAAATTTTAAGAAAATGCTTTCAATGCCAACTTCTTATCTCATGAAATCAGATAAATGATAACCTATAATGACTAAACACTTTCTTTTCAGAGGAACGTCAGATCTGATTTTTTTTAATCTACTCATAAGCCATCTTGTTGGCACAGCAGTCACAGACATTAGATCAAACACAGACTCTGGCAACAACGCATAGTGTCCTTCATAAAATATTGTTATGTATCCAAATGCCACATTATATAAAATTGGCATAAGAGAATTCACATTTCGGTAAGCTAATAAAATTGGTATCCAGAGGCTCTAATTTTTATTATAGGAACACTGTATACTCAGCACTTGGTTAGTGGGCATGGCCAATGTTCTGAAACGGTTCCAACAAGAGAAGGAATAGAAAACCCTACCAATAAATCTAGCCAAGAAGAACTAAAGAAGCAATGTTAATCCAACCAAGAATTTGCTTTTGTTTTCTAATTATAACTATCAGCCAAATCTGAAGTGTATGAAAGCCAAAGAGTCTGAGAAAAAAGAGACAAGATAAAAGAAAAGAAGATAGAGGAAAGGAAAAAAATGGACAAAAATAGAAAGAAAACAATGGATGTAAAGAGCTGGTAGTCATGGCCAGTGGAGATGTAGAGAGACTAGGAAAAATTACTTGAGTATACAGCAGGTGTAAGTGGTGGTCATAAGCAGAATACACCATTCATAAATGTATTTTCATATGCTAATTAACTGGCCCTTAGGAGCTCCCCTCACAAAATTCATTTTTTTTTATAACTGCCGTCCAGTAATCAATGTTACTAAAGACGATCCTGATTTTGGGACCTGTCAAGCAATGTCAAGTGTGTTCTACGTCTTAAGGAAGAACAGAGTACATTACATTTAAAGAAAAAATTGCATCCAAGTGGATAACATTTAAAGTTATGCCAATTAAAGAGAAAATGCCCATTTATCCAAACTTTCATTGTTCTCCAGTGCCTAGTAAACTTGGCACACCGTAGAACTACATCACAGTAAAACCCTGTTGCTGAGATGTGGGTCTCCTAATGCATCATTTAGATTTTCTATAATTTTACCAATATCCTCAATGACAAAAGGAAATTATGTAACCTAAAATGAGAAACGTCTACTAATAACTTCAGAAAGAAATTTTAGTGGAAATGTTAGTGGTATTTTACCATATGGCATATAGACGATTCATTTTATTAATGATACTATTAACACAAACAATAACGTGAATAAATAATAGAGTCTTGTACATTTCTTAAAATGACATTGGCTCAACAAAGCAGAAAAGTACTACATTCTTAAATCAAAAACAGTAATGGAAAGTCCACATTTTATCTGATTTTTAAAATGACTTACCATGCATCAGTAGCTGTACTTTCCCTTTCACCAGAATTGATCAAAAACTCTAAAGATAGTAGCCACTGGGCATTATTTGAGGAGCATCAGGAAGAATTCTTCCCTTCCCCAGCGCACCAAAAGATGGACAGCAAAAACCTGTCTGTTCCCTTCGTATTTTTTAAGATAAAAATTATTACTCATTGTGTGTGTATGATTTGTCATGAGACAGAAGGAAGAAGTGGTGTAATAACCAATGGCCCGGAACCTCAAAGATTGAAAAGAGACTGAAATCGTAATACATACCAAACAGAAGTTGACGCATGCCCTCAATTCTTTACCACCTTGCCATTATCTCCAAGCAACCTGTTAGACAATCAATTGTGCTTAGTCATCATAATAGTAGTGGTTGAAAGCTAGGTATACACAACGGAGCAATAGCTTTGCAAACATAATTGAATCTACAAAGAAAAGTACATCATTGTTATAAATCAACTCAAATACATTTTTTAAAAAGCAGAGTGGTGGAGATGAAAAAATTCTAAATCATGCAACAATGTATCTTTTAAAAAAATACACCCTGGTCTTCAAAAACCTGACTGAACTATTCTGAATGACAAAAAGAACTAAGGCATTGGCTTTTGATTTTCCTGCTGAGAGCTTATAGGAATTATTCAGTCATTTGAATGAAAGCTTCCATGTTTAATTGCAGCAGATGGTCTCCGTCTTTTTCACCTGCTGATCATAGAATGTTCATGTGCAAACATCCAAAGAGATGATCTTTTCTGTGATAGTTTTCAAATATAAGGAATTTTTTTCCTCATTTGAGAATAATTATTTCCATGAATAAAAGTGAAAATCCAGCTATTGCTTATACAATTATTGTATTTGATAAAACTTAAAACACCATTAATTATAAGACAAACCAATAACTTATATTCCCCTGAAAAACAAGAAGAAAGTTGCCAATTTGATGGATTATACATTCATATTGCCTGAAATTTTTTTAAAGATATCGTAGAGATGTTTTAGACTTAGCTAACATCTTTAACATATCACGTTGTGTACAGATGAAAAGGGAAATATAAACCAAATAAATTGGGTATTCTCAAAATGTTTTCACATTCAGAGTGCAGTTCTCCTGAATCCCTTTTCTACTCAGTCATCCATATCCATGTTCTTTTTTATTCCCACAGTATCGTCCCCGTCGACAGCATTGGTGATACAGCACTTCTCAAAAGATTGCTCCTCAGTTGTCTCCAGTTTTTTCCTTTAAGCTGCTGCCACACTTCTGGTAAGTTTTTATTCAGTGCTTTCTTGACCTTACACAAGGAATTAATGGGAGGTTTCAGACCACAAACAGGACTCATATTCTTTCTTTAACGTGTTCATACATGGTGTGTCAACTGAAAGGCCAAGGGGTAGTTGTTTTCTCATCGTGTCATCATGAGTGAAATCCAAGTTGGTGCGTGCACAGCAGGTGACAACTTGCACTGCACCTGCTGCTCTGTTGACAATGATTGTTACATCCTATTGATTAATTGACACTCTGTTTTCAGAGTCACTAAATATGTAAGGAGATGTGTATCTTAGCAACAATAAAATATGAAATTTGGTGAAGTCAACCTAGAACTGATTTCATATTTTTCAAATATATTTGAATATTCAACATGAATAATTTAAGTAATTTTTAAAAATTGCCCCAAATATGTCCCTTTACCAGGACGTAAGTTTATTTCCTTTAAAGGGGGAAAAATGGTTAACCAAATATTGCATGCTACAAAATTTACTTATGTATGATACTTAGGATATAATTTCCACCTCCCCCCACTAGCATGTTAGCCTCACCAGAAGAGGGATTTTGTCTGTTTCATTCACTGAGACATCCCCAGTGTTTTGAATAAGACCCAGTACATGGTTAAGTACTTAATGAGCATTTGTTGAAAAAAATGGATCACAGAGAATTTTGATAATTTAATCTTCATTAGAATATAGTTGTGCCATTACTACTTCCCTTTTTTATTCCTTCATCATGATTCTTATCATATCACAGGTTGTGATTATTTGAATAAATCTTGAAGTTCTGAGGTCAGGAATGGTGTCTTACTGCTATCTTTATGAGTAAGGCCCTTAGTGCCTATCATGGTATAAGGCATGCGTAAGGGCTCAATAAGTTTTTGTAGAATTCTAAGCAAATAGCAAAATATCATAGTTTAGAGAAGTGTTATGCTAAATAACTTTTTAAAATTAAGAATTAATAATTGAATTAGAGAAGACAGGATTCATCAATGAAACCAAGGTATTAAACATGTAACTTTACCAAAAATTCAATATCTAGATTTGATTTTGAAATATTCAATGAGTCTCCATCACTGAATCATCCAGGTACCAATGCTTGATGATTAATGTTGTGTACATTGGGTTTTTACATTACAAGCGTTTAGGTAACTGTGTTTCACATTTAGAGATTTACTTTGGACGGTGTTAAATAGCAGAGATGCAAATTCAATTTAAAAGCGTCTGTGTTAGCTGTGTATTGAACCTCCTGCAGCAATAATAATAATGATAACCGTAACAATAGCTCCATGAAAGGATTCAGTCTGGCCAGTACATTAAGTTTCTTCAATACTTAATGTTTATAGGCAACATTACTCATGGAAGTGTATCAGCTATTACATTATAACTCTAAGCATTCCTAAAAGATATAAGGTCCCTTTGTAAAATGTTGAAATAAGTAGTTACACAATTTTCTCTATTACATATTCAGGATTCCCAAGACTCAAAATCCCCAATCTTCTTCATAGCCACTTAGAAGCTAATGTTGATCCCTCTCATTCATACCACCCAGCTTGATTTGCAAAGGGTCTTTACTATATGATGCAAACGGTATGCTATTGCGGAGTGAAGAGTGTTAGTTACAATAAAAAACACCAAATGTTTATGCTTTAGACTCTTTCAGATGAGATACTCAAACAGCATCTAAAGAGGAAGAAAGATAGTATACTTGAGTGCGTATGTTTTAAATTATCCACTTAAAAGAAGCAATGTGTAGTGAAGGTTGGCATGTGGTTTGCTATAGGACTTGATCTTCAGGCATAGCGCTTATTAACAATGGAAAGAAATGCATTCAGAGACTGTAATTCTTCAAAGTGAAAGGAGACTAAATATATATATTTTGAACTGCATAATGTCAGTTTCAGTTGAATTGCATGTTTAAAAATAAAGCTACCGGGACTTGCCTGGTGGTGCAGTGGTTAAGAATCTGCCTGCCGGGCTTCGCTGGTGGCGCAGTGGTTGAGAGTCCGCCTGCCGATGCAGGGGACGCGGGTTCGTGCCCCAGTCCGGGAAGATCCCACATGCTGCGGAGCGGCTGGGCCTGTGAGCCATGGCCGCTGAGCCTGCGTGTCCGGAGCCTGTGCGCCTCAGCGGGAGAGGCCACAGCGGTGAGAGGCCCGCGTACCGCAAAAAAAAAAAAAAAAAAAAAGAATCTGCCTGCCAATGCAGGGGACACAGGTTCGAGCCCTGGTCCTTGAAGATCCCACATGCCGTGGAGCAGCTAAGCCCGCGGGCCATGACTACTGAGCCTGCGCTCTAGAGCCCGTGAGCCACAACTGTTGAGCTCACGCACCACAACTACTGAAGCCCGTGCGCCTAGAGCCTGTGCTCCACAACAAGAGAAGCCACCGTGATGAGAAGCCCGTGCACTGCAACGAAGAGTAGCCCCTGCTCGCCGCATCTAGAGAAAGCCCCCGCGTAGCAAGAAAGACCCAATGCAGCCAAAATAAATAAATAAAAATAAATAAAATAAAAATAAAGCTACCTCCTTCAGAATACCTAAGTGTTTATCAGAATGTAGCCTATATCCAAAACTGGTATTATTAGTCATATTAAATAATATTTAAGAGCCATAGCTCCAGTAAAGAAAACTAAAAATTGGGCTTCCCTGGTGGCGCAGTGGTTGAGAGTCTGCCTGCCGATGCGGGGGACATGGGTTCGTGCCCCGGTTTGAGAGGATCCCACATGCCGCGGAGCGGCTGGGCCCGTGGGCCATGGCCGCTGAGCCTGCGCGTCCGGAGCCTGTGCTCCGCAGCGGGAGAGGCCACAGCGGTGAGAGGCCCGCGTACCGCAAAAAAAAAAAAAAAAGAAAACTAAAAATTGACAACTGAATATTTCATTAGAACTTGTCAAAAAGCTGCAATCAATTAAACATAGTTATATACAATACACTGGAAATATGGACTATAGAACAGTTGATCAGGCCACAAAATGTAAAAGTTAAGATGTACAAAATATAAGTTCCTGCAGTAAATATTTCTCTTAATGATACAACTAAGTTGCATTTTAAAACTGAAATGAGAAGCCTCAAAGGGTGAAACATTCTGGATTGCTTCTCAAGGATACCCAGAAGTTTAGAAGGTTAACTGAAATGTATAAATATTAAAGGTTCTTTGCCACCTTCTAACATTTTTATAACTCTACTCATTGTGAGGTGGAGAAAGTGAGCAGAAAAAATCAAATCAAGAAAGCCTATATTAAAGAGGTAATGGTCATATTCGGCAGTGTATCAACCCAATGTAAAAGGAAGTATAACTGCAATTTATGAAAATCTATGCGGGAGAATGCAAATGATCAATGACTAGTTCAATCAGGGATCACTGAAAGAAAACACAACCATTTTGTGCACTGCGTAGCTCTCAGATAATCTATGACTTGCAAGTTTTGCTGCCCTTCTTTCTTCCCACACAAAATGGTTAGCCTCTCCATTCTGCCCACTGATAAATTACAAGTTTCCTGAGCTGACAAGAACCTAAAGAGAAAAATAAAAGTCTTGTGTTCTTGAAGGCACTAGCAAAGCCCCAGGTTGATTCCCTGAAAATGAATTCATCCACTCTCATGTGCTTCTCATGTACTGTGCATTGCCATAAATGTCTTAAATCCATTTTTGATACTGCGAAGCAGCATATTTTATGAAGTATGTGATAAATTCACACATTTGAGATTAGAATTTGGCTGATTGTCCTTTCACACACTAAATAAAAACCAGGTTGATTGCTGTAGCACTTTGTCAAAGATACCAAATGAAATTCATATATCAAAATGGAACTAGGACAAACTCACTCCAGATTCACTGTAAATATATAAATCAATTCTTCAAGAAATGTCCTTCTGTAAACCACCGTTAAAAACCACGGTGTCTTTCATGGTGTTAGAATCTCTTCTGAAACATAATTTTCATAAACTATTTGAAAAATAGTTCCAGTGGCATGATCTAAATGATTTAAATAGCATTTTCTTTGTGTTTAGTGGCACCAAACTTTTCCTCCTTGATCAGCCTTCTATAAAATATTTATAAAATTGTATCTAAAATGTAAAATCTTTAGTGTTCTTGCCCTTTGTTAACTCTCTACAGAGTGATATAACTAACAGCAGTGAATAAAATGTGAGATAGGGCTTCCCTGGTGGCGCTGTGGTTGAGAGTCCGCCTGCCGATGCAGGGGACACGGGTTCGTGCCCCGGTCCGGGAGGATCCCACATGCCGCGGAGCGGCTGGGCCCGTGAGCCACGGCCGCTGGGCCTGCGCGTCCGGAGCCTGTGCTCTGCAATGGGAGAGGCCGCAACAGTGAGAGGCCCGCGTAGCACAAAAAAAAAAAAAAAAAAAATGTGAGATAAATGCATCTGCACAAAAATTATATTGCATCTAAGCAGACTTTGAAGAGAAATATATATTTAAGTTAAAGAGAATTATTTATGGCTTGGCAGTAATTGTTGTAACTGTCATACAATCATCCATATCGATATTCTTTCCTGAAATTAAATTTAAAATAAATTGAATAGCTTTTTGGTAACAAGTCTTTTGGGTTGTTTTTTTTTGTTTTTTTTGGTAACAGTTTTTGAGAAGTTGACATAGACAGTTCATTTTTGTGTTTTGGGACTAAAAATAAGACCCATAAGAACACAAAAAGTGGATTGATGTTGAAAATCTCAGCAGCCAAACTTTTCCTGTTCAAGATTTGTCAAATCAAAGAACATCATTACTGTACCTGATATACCTTTCTACAAAAGTTATGACCTATCAGCACTTATTCACATAGGGTTGAAAGTGGTCTTTACCTGATTGGATAATATAAATCTTGGGACAATAGTAGCAAAACAGCTGAGGAGGAGAAACAAATCTTTTAGTGATCCCATAAATCATGTAAAAGAGCCTTCAGCCCCTAGGTACCAGGGTTAAATTTACACATTTTAGCACACTTTAATATAATGTGTGGACAGAGATGAATATTGCATAGGGGGTTGATTTATACTAGTTTTAGAAGTTTCTATAAAACTAATTTTGTGTTTCCTTATAAATTAGTATCATATACCTACTGGAATATTTAATGGAAAGCTTTCATTAATATTTAAACTACAAATGAACACAAAATACAGAGACCTTCAAACAGTCACCATTTTCTACATAAAATTTTGCCAATTCTTTTGAGTTTAGTGTCTTTCTCCAAGAATAAATCAAGTATTAATGTCAAGGCATTTCTAGTAGCAATAGATCTAGATGTCAAGGACAGTCTGACATTAATTAATCCATAATGAAAAGTGAAAACACAAAGGAAAACAGACTATTCCTTATTCAGTATCAATTTAATTAATCAAATAGTTAGACATAGTAGGACATAAATGCTGAAACAGAAGCTAACTATCCATTTGTCCAAGTTATGGAACAGGTTGGGTTAGATACACTGAAAGGCTTCATGATTCTAGGATTCTAAAATATCACAAGGATAAGAATAAGATTAAGGATTAAAGAGTACTAAGTCTCTAAAGAGAAAAGGAAGCATTTAGTAAAAACTCACTGTAAACAAGTTTTGTTATGCAGTTGCCTACGTGAACTCATATTTGGTCATAAACCTGCCACATCACGATGGAGTAGCTGCTACTGAATCAGTGGATACATACCCCAGCATCCTTATCTTTCAGTTGGGATTATCTTCAGCTGCACTCTACCCTGTCTCCCAGGGTTCTCCAGTAGTTGTTAGCCCCAGTTGTCACAGTGGTAAATGTCCTGATAATGCTACACCATTGACTCCTTCCTTTTTTCCCTACCTCAGTTTTCCACTTCCTACTGGTGTCTCAGAAGTCACTTGTCAATTAAACTACTTTTGTAGAACTCCTTGTCTCTGGGTTGGCTTTTAGGGGAACCCAAACACAGGGCAAACATTAACTCGAGAATGAATCAAAGAACTTTACATGTGAGACTGACTTATGTTGGACAAAAAAAAATCAACTTGCTGGTTATTGACTAAAATTGCATTTTATAAAGTATGAATAGAATATGTCAATGACTGAACACTGCTAGGTATTATAGCAGGGTTAGAAAGTCTTGCCACTGTTGACATTTTGAGATGGGTAATTCTTTGTTGTGCAGACTGTCCAGTGCATTGTAAGATGTTTAGCAGAATCTCTGACCTCTACCCACTAGATGCCTATAGCACTCTCTCTCCTGTTGTGACAACCCAAAATATCTCAAGGCATTGACAGATGTCCCAGGGGGGCAGGATGCGGAAAGACAGAATCCTATTATCTCCCTTTAAGAACCACTGGGTTATGAAATGACTTCACTTAATTTAACCAATTAAATTCACTCATCCAACTCTTACATATAGAGTGAATACTACATACCAGGCATTGCATTAGTAAGATGGTGAAAAACACTACAGTTCCTGATTTCACTGAGTTTATATTCTAGTCAAAAAAATAATTAAAACAAACTATTGCCTCACACTGAGAAACTGTCCATAATTCTGAGGCATTTTCTAATGGATACTGTAGAATGAATCATTTCTTTCCAAACTATTTCAAGTGTGAGCATATGTCTGCAAACGGTGTATGATTTTAATTCTGATGAGGCAAAAGACGGTTAATTTTCACAGTACGAAGTCTGCCTGGTGGGAGTAAAGGATGAGATATTTGCCCTTTGTTCTTGCTTCATGCCTTCTCTGCTGAAATACTGTGGGAGACTGAGCACATTTTGCTTTCTTTCACTACTGCAATTGTACTCTTTTTCTTTCCTCATTGCAAGTACTTAGCCCATACCTTCCACCTACCTTCTCCTTGTAAATTTTTTTTAAAAGAGTATACATGCGGGCTTCCCTGGTGGCACAGTGGTTGAGAGTCCGCCTGCCAATGCAGGGGACACGGGTTTGTGCCCCGGTCCGGGAGGATCCCACATGCCGCGGAGCGGCTGGGCCCGTGAGCCATGGCCGCTGAGCCTGTGCATCCAGAGCCTGTGCTCCGCAACGGGAGAGGCCACAACAGTGAGAGGCCCGCGTACCACAAAAAAAAAAAAAAAAAAAGAGTATACATGCTTCTGTTGAAAAAAATTTAAATGATTATTCTAACAGCAAAAATGGAAGAAGCATTGGAAGGTGATTTTTGTTTATTTTTAGTCTTGGTTTCTTAGAATTTCTATGCAATTTTCCCTCCTAACCTCATATAACTTTCTTTTTATGAATCATACAAAAATCATCTTCACTCTGTCCTGGTATGACAGTTGCAGGAGGCACAACTGGTCTCCCCTGATATCTCTTTGTGCTCATCAGTTCTGCAGGTGTGGAAGTCCTTATCCTATGATCACCTGATACTTTCTACCTAAGGGCTTCTTCTTGTCCTGTTGAGCTCTACATGGGACAAACAAAAAGTGGAAAGTGCAAGGGCATTAATGCCTTCACAACAGCCCACAACCAGTAATACATGAGAGCTGGAGGATAACTATTCCAGCTTCTCAGTTGTTTCCCACACTCCCTTCCAGAGTTTTCCAGAGGAATTGAACCACCACTGGTGCTAGTTACTGGCTTCCTTCCCTTCCCTCTCTCAGTTCCTCATGCCCCTATGATACAGTTTGGATCTTTTCACCAATAAAGCATTCCAAAACATCCTGCATTGGAATGATGGGCCTAAAGAAAGATCACCACTTTTTGGAGTTTACAATGTAGGGTGAATTGTAGAAATTATTATTAATGTATGAAATATGACTATTCTCTTAGACACTAATAGGGTCTGTAGTTGAAGGGAGAAACCAGGATAGGGATATAAATTTATAATATATCTGTATCTTTTCTCCACATTGATTAAAAAGTTTTCTTATTTTGTTTTTCACTTGTGGGGGGGACAGTAATGTTACAATAGTATTAAGTAAGTTCCTTTGGCATTCTGACCTTTTAATACCTTGGATATTTTTAATGTCATACTGGTCGCCTGAAAGTTAGAATTCTGACAATCACTTATTAGGGAGGTATGTAAGAAAAAACATAATTTGTTCAGCTTGAAAATAATCCTTCATATTCATACTCTGATCTGGTGAAAGCTACATTAGTAGAGAACATCATTACCTTGATAGTTCTAAAGACACAGGGAAGCATCTGGTATATCTGGCGTGACTGAATTTTTTGCAGAAACTCAGAGCTGACATTAAGATAAAAATCCTACCGGGTCTTCCCGACAAAATGCAACTCTTCCGGCCCCTGGTGTATTCGATGCGTAGATGAGTAAAAACTTCCTTAGGGTCCAAACAAGCAAGTAGACTCAGCTTTGGGAGCCAAGACCCTGGTCCACCTTGATGTGTCAGCACCATGCAGAGCAGCTTACTGCATACCCAACTCTGTAATGCTCGAGTCACTCAAATGCTGGTAAAGAGGCACACTACATTGTTTCTAGTCGCATGTGGCTGACAGGGTCTTGGTGCTCCGGCCAGGTGCCAGGCCAGAGCCTCTGAAGTGGAAGAGCTGAGTAGGTCATTGGTCCACCAGAGACCTCCTGGCCCCACGTAATATCAAATGGCAAAAGCTCTTCCAGATATCTCCATCTCAATGCTAATACCCAGCTTCACTCAAAGACCAGGAAGTTACAGTGCTGGACACCCTATACCAAACAACTAGTAAGACAGGAAAACAACCCCACCCATAACCAGAGAGGCTGCTTAAAATCATACTAATTTCACAAACATGCCAAAACACACCACTGGATGCGGTCCTGCCCACCAGAAAGACGAGATCCAGCCATATCCACCAGAACAAAGGCACCAGTCCCCTCCACCAGGAAGCCCACACAACCCACTGAATCAACCTTACCCACTGGGGGCAGACACCAAAAACAATGGGAACTACAAACCTGCAGCCTGTGAAAAGGAGACCCCAAACACAGTAAGTTAAGCAAAATGAGAAGACAGAGAAATATTCAGCAGATGAAGGAGCAAGGTAAAAACCCACCAGAACAAACAAATGAAGAGGAAATAAGCAGTCTACCTGAAAAAGAATTCAGAGTAATGATAGTAAAGGTGATCCAAATTCCTGGAAATAGAATGGAGAAAGTATAAGAAACATACAACAAGGACCTAGAAGAACTAAAGCGCAAACGAACAATGATGAACAACACAATAAATGAAATTAAAAATTCTCTAGAAGGGATCAATAGCAGAATAACTGAGGTAGAAGAATGGATAAGTGACCTGGAAGATAAAATAGTGGAAATAACTACTGCAGAGCAGAATGAAGAAAAAGGAATGAAAAGAATTGAGGACAGTCTCAGAGACGTCTGGGACAACATTAAACACACCAACATTCGAATTATAGGGGTCCCAGAAGAAGAAGAGAAAAAGAATGGGACTGAGAAAATATTTGAAGAGATTACAGTTGAAAACTTCCCTAACATGGGAAAGAAAAGAGTCAATCAAGTCCAGGAAGCACAGAGAGTCCCATATAGGATAAATCCAAGGAGAAACACACCAAGACACATATTAATTAAACTATCAAAATTAAATACAGGGACTTCCCTGATGGACAATACAGGGGAAACAGGTTCGAGCCCTTGTCCGGGAAGATACCACATGCCACGGTCTAACTAAGCCCGTGCACCACAACTACTGAGCCTGTGCTCTAGAGCCCACGAGCCACAACTACTGAGCCTGAGTGCCACAACTACTGAGCCCGCACGCCTAGAGTTGGTACTCCACAACAAGAGAAGCTGCCGCAATGAGAAGCCAGCGCTCTGCAATGAAGAGTAGCCCCTGCTCACTGCAACTAGAGAAAGCCGATGCACAGCAATGAAGACCCAACACAGCCAAAAATAAATTAATTAATTAATTAATTTTAAAAAATTAAATACAAAGAAAAAATATTAAAAGCAGCAAAGGAAAAGCAACAAATAACATACATGTGAATCCCCATAAGGTTAACAGCTGATCTTTCAGCAAAAACTCTGCAAGCCAGAAGGGAGTGGCAGGACATATTTAAAGTGATGAAAGGGAAAAACCTACAAACAAGATTACTCTACCCAGCAATGATCTCATTCAGATTCGATGGAGAAATTACAACCTTTACAGACAAGCAAAAGCTAAGAGAATTCAGCACCATCAAACCAGCTTTAAAACAAATGCTAAAGGAACTTCTCTAAGCAGGAAACACAAGAGAAGGAAAAGACCTACAAAAACAAACCCAAAACAATTAAGAAAATGGTAATAGGAACATACATATCGATAACTACTTTAAATGTAAATGGATTAAATGCTCCAACCAAAAGACATAGACTGGCTGAATGGATACAAAAACAGGACACATATATATGCTGTCTACAAGACACCCACTTCAGACCTAGGGACACATACAGACTGAAAGTGAGGGGATGGAAAAAGATATTCCATGCAAAGGGAAATCAAAGAAAGCTGGAGTAGCAATTATCATATCAGACAAAAGAGGCTTTAAAATAAAGATTATTATAGGAGACAAAGAAGGTCACTACATAATGATCAAGGGATCAATACAAGAAGAGGATATAACAATTGTAAATATTTATGAACCCAACATAGGAGCACCTCAATACATAAGGCAGATACTAACAGCCATAAAAGGGGAAATCAACAGTAACACAATCATAGTAGGGGACTTTAACACCACACTTTCACCAATGGACAGATCATCCAAAATGAAAATAAATAAGGAACCACAAGCTTTAAATGATACATTAAACAAGATGGGCTTAATTGATATTTATAGGACATTCCATCCAAAAACAACACAATACACATTCTTCTCAAGTGCTCATGGAACATTCTCCAGGATAGATCATATCTTGGGTCACAAATCAAGCCTTGGTAAATTTAAGAAAATTGAAATCGTATCAACTGTCTTTTCAAACCACAATGCTATGAGACTAGATATCAATTACAGGAAAAAAACTTTAAAAATACAAACACACGGATGCGAAACAATATTCTACTAAATAACCGAGAGATCAATGAAGAAATCAAAGAGGAAATCATAAAATACCTAGAAACAAATGACAATGAAAACACAAGGACCCAAAACCTATAGGATGCAGCAAAATCAATTCTAAGAGGGAAGTTTATAGAAATACAATTCTACCTCAAGACACAAGAAAAATCTCAAATACACAACCTAACCTTACACCTAAAGCAATTAGAGAAAGAACAACAACAAAAAGAAACACCCAAAGTTAGCAGAAGGAAAGAAATCATAAATATCAGATCACTTATAAATGAAAAGGAAATGAAGGAAATGATAGCAAATATCAATAAAACTAAAAGCTGGTTCTTTGAGAAGATAAATAAAATTGATAAACCACTAGACCGATTTATCAACAAAAAAAGGGAGAAGACTCAAATTGATAGAATTAGAAATGGAAAAGGAGAAGTAACAATTGACACTGCAGAAATACAAAAGATCATGAGAGATTACTACAAGCAATTACACCCAATAAAAAGGACAACCTGCAAGAAATGGACAAATTCTTACAAAAGTACAACCTTCTGGGACTGAACCAGGAATAAATAGAAAATATAAACAGACCAATCAAAAGCACTGAAATTGAAACTGTGATTAAAAATCTTGCAACAAACAAAAGCCCAGGACCACATGGCTTCAGAGGCAAATTCTATCAAACATTTAGAGAGGAGCTAACACCTATCCTCAAACTCTTCCAAAATACAGCAGAGGGAGGAACACTCCCAAAGTCATTCTGAGGGCACCATCACCCTGATACCAAAACCAGACAATGATGTCACAAAGAAAGAAAACTACAGGCCAATATCTCTGATGAACACAGATGCAAAAATCCTCAACTAAATACTAGCAAACAGAATCCAACAGCACATTAAAAGGATCATACACCATGATCAAGTTGGGTTTATCCCAGAATGCAAGGATTCTTCAATATATGCAAATCAATCAATGTGATACACCATATTAACAAACTGAAGGAGAAAAACCATATGATCATCTCAATAGATGCAGAAAAAGCTTTCAACAAAATTCAACAACAGTTTATAATAAAAACCCTCTAGAAAGTAGGCATAGAGGGAACTTACATCAACATAATAAAGGCCAGATATGACAAACCGGCAGCCAACATCATTCTCAATGGTGAAAAACTGAAACCATTTCCACTAAGATCAGGAACAAGACAAGGTTGCCCACTCTCACCACTATTATTCAAATTAGTTTTGGAAATTCTAGCCACAGCAATCAGAGAAGAAAAAGATATAAAAGGAATCCAAATCGGAAAAGAAGAAGTAAAACTGTCACTGTTTGCCGATGACATGATACTATACATAGAGAATCCTAAAGATGCTACCAGAGAATTACTAGCGCTAATCAATGAATTGGTAAAGTAGCAGGATACAAAATTAATGCACAGAAATCTCTTGCATTCCTATACACTAATGATGAAAAATCTGAAAGAGAAATTAAGGAAGCACTCCCATTTATGAGTGCAACAAAAAAATTACCTAGGAATAAACCTACCCAAGAGGACAAAAGACCTGTATGCAGAAAACTATAAGACGCTGATGAAAGAAAGTAAAGGTGATACAAACAGATGGAGAGATATACCATGTTCTTGGATTAGGAAGAATCAACATTCTGAAAATGACTCTAATACCCAAAGCAATCTACAGATTCAATGCAATCCCTGTCAAACTACCACTGGCATTTTTCACAGAGCTAGAACAAAAAATTTCACAGTTTGTATGGAAACACAAAAGACCTCGAAGAGCCAAAGCAATCTTGAGAAAGAAAAACAGAGCTGGAGGAATCAGGCTGCCTGACTTCAGACTATACTACAAAGCTACAGTAATCAAGATAGTATGGTACTAGCACAAAAACAGAAATATAGATCAGTGGAACAGGATAGAAAGCCCAGAGATACACCCATCAATATGGTCACCTTATCTTTGACAAAGGAGGCAAGAATATACAGTGGAGGAAAGACAGCCTCCTCAATAAGCGGTGCTGGGAGGGCTTCCCTGGTGGCGCAGTGGTTGGGGGTCCACCTGCCAGTGCAGGGACGTGGGTTCATGCCCCGGTCCAGTGGGATCCCACGTGCCGTGGAGCAGCTGGGCCCGTGAGCCATGGCCGCTGGGCCTGCGCGTCCGGAGCCTGTGCTCCGCAGCGGGAGGGGCCGCAGCAGTGAGAGGCCTGCGTACCACAAAAAAATAAAATAAAATAAGTGGTGCTGGGAAAACTGGACAGCTTCATGTAAAAGAATGAAATTAGAACATTCTCTAACACCATACACAAAAATAAACTCAAAATGCATTAAAGACCAAAATGTAAGTCCAGACACTATAAAACTCTTAGAGGAAAACATAGGCAGAACACTCTGTGACATAAATCACCGCACGATCCTTTTTGACCCGTGTCCTAGAGAAATGGAAATAAAAACAAAAATAAACAAATGGGACCTAATGAAACTTAAAAGCTTTTGCACAGCAAAGGAAACCATAAACAAGACCAAAAGACAACCCTCAGAATGGGAGAAAATATTTGCAAATGAATCAACAGACAAAGGATTTATCTTCAAAATATATGAACAACTCATGCAGCTCAATATCAAGAAAACAAACAACCGAATCCAAAAATGGGCAGAAGACCTAAATAGACATTTCTCCAAAGAAGATATACAGATTGCCAACAAACACATGAAAGGATGCTTAATATCACTAATCATTAGAGAAATGCAAATCAAAACTACAATGAGGTATCACCTCATACCAATCAGAATGGCTATCATCAAAAAATCTACAAGCAATAAGTGCTGGAGAGGGTGTGGAGCAAAGGGAACCCTCTTGCACTGTTAGTGGGAATGTAAATTGATACAGCCACTATGGAGAACAGTATGGAGGTTCCTTAAAAAACTGAAAATAAAAAAAAAATTTAAAAAAAACTGAAAATAGAACTACAGTATGACTGCAATCCCATGACTGGGAATATACTCTAAGAAAACCATAATTCAAAGAGTCATGTACCACAATATTCATTGCAGCTCTATTTACAATAGCCAGGACATGAAAGCAACCTCAGTGTCCATTGCCAGATGAATGGATAAAGAAGATGGGGCACGTATGTACAATGGAATATTACTCAGCCATAAAAAGAAATGAAGAAATTGAGTTATTTGTAGTGAGGTGGATGGATCTAGAGACTGTCATACTGAGTGAAGTGAGTCAGAAATAGAAAAACAAATACCATATGCTAAGACATATATATGGAATCGAAAAAAAAAACCCCAAAAAGAAAAGGTTCTAAAGAATATAGGGACTGGACAGGAATAAAGATGCAGACGTAGAGAATAGAGTTGACAACACGGGGAGGGGGAAGGGTAAGCTGGGACGAAGTAAGAGAGTGGCATGGACATATATACAGTACGAAATGTAAAATAGATAGCTAGTGGGAAGCAGCCGCATAGCACAGGGAGATCAGCTTGGTGCTTTGTGTCCACCTAGAGGGGTGGGATGGGGGGTGGGATGGAGGTGCAAGAGGGAGGAGATATGGGGATATATGTATACATATAGTTGGTTCACTTTGTTACACAGCAGCAACTAACACAACATTGTAAAGCAATTATACTCCAGTAAAGATGTTAAAAAAAATAAATAAATAAAATCCTGCCTTCCTGGTACTCCAAAATGTAGAAAACATAAATTGGCCAGTTGCAGCAGATAACAACTGTATATTATTGAAGTAACAGACTCTTGAAGTCCCAATCTACTATTTAAACTTTTACAACTGAATGTTTTATCCAGATTTTTAAAACTCCTGTTGTGCATGATTTATACAGTGCTATTTTGCTATTTTCAAGTCTATGTTAATATAGTGGTGGGCGTAATAAATTCTTAATACATAATTGTAAACCGTTCTGTGCTCCTTTTAGCAAAGTGTGATAAAAGATAAAATAGTCATATAATCGTGTTTGTGAAAAGGATGTTTCTAAGGAAAGAAACATTGTCTAACGGAATAATTTTGCAATTGGAATATATATATTTCCAGTATTTTTTTCCACTGAATATAAGAGATTATATGACAACATAGACTTGATATGTACATTGTTTGAACTAATAAGTACTTTCTCTAGATAAAAGTACAATGTTTTAGGGCACTAGTTTTTTGTTTTTATTTCTTGTTTTCTTTTTCTCTCACCAAGATACCTCTCAGAATACATTTCTTAAGCTCATGAACTAAACCATATAGGATTAGAAAGGAAACACATTCTGAAATGCAATTATAAAAATATTAATAACATATATTTGTAATATAGAAATATGTGCACTTCTTTAATTACATATTAAATAACACAGTCTAGCAGTGAGTTTAACAATAACCATAATTTCAAAGTAAAGAATAATATTTCAGGATATCAGAAATATATGTAACGTTGTACAAAAATATCTGTAATTTTTATTAGGTACTACTAATACTAGGGTGGTTTGTTACCTACAATCATAATTAGGGGACATGCTGAAAATAAAGATGTAATATTTTATATTTTCCCACTCCAATTCACAAACCTCCTGGGTTCTATCAAGGACCACTGGATAAGAATTGTGGTTTTGGAGTAATAATATGATATTGATAGATCTTGCTAAAAGAACCTTGAGGATGTTTTAACCCAAAGTGATTTTAAGAAAGAAATGACTAGGGGCTTCCCTGGTGGCGCAGTGGTTGAGAGTCCGCCTGCCGATGCAGGGGACACGGGTTCGTGCCCCGGTCCGGGAAGATCCCACATGCCGTGGAGCGGCTGGGCCCGTGAGCCATGGCCGCTGAGCCTGCGCGTCCAGAGCCTGTGCCCCGCAACAGTAGAGGCCACAACAGTGAGAGGTCTGCGTACCGCAAAACAACAACAACAACAACAAAAACCCAATAACTGTGTTTTCCCTCATGCCTGAATTTACTGCTGTATCTCATACTGACATAATTAATAATAAACAGACGTGTCCTTTTTCTTTCTTTACTTTCATGTGTTCCCATATTGTCTTACCATATTATGATTATAGCAATTAGTAATGGAGGAATTAGCGCTGCCTCTGCGTATTACCATCATCCTATTAATTTACATTGGAAATTCCCTGTATGCTTTGATATTCTGTGCTTTTCTGTGTTGAGCCATCTGAAGTTTCAAAGAGAGCTCTCATTATCAAATTAATTCTGAAACAAGTAAGCTTTTGCCCTTCCCATTTCTTTCAGAAGAGACCTACTAACAGATGTTCTTTTATGTTATACACATATCTCTGTTACCCACTTTGGGGGGGGGTACATGATTTATCTGCTTTGTATGATGCAAATGAAGTGAGAATTTGAAAAAATGGTGTCATGGACTTCTTTGTATTTACCTTCTTAACCTTCTAAATTTTAACAGAAAGTAACCTTTTCCTTATTTTATGTTTAATTAAATCTTCCCCACTCTTCAAAGAAAACCATTTTTTCTCTCCATAACGTAAACTGGAGACTGCTATTGAACCTTTCTTCTCAGTCAGTAGTTTTTAAATATTCTTTCTTCAATCAGCAAATGTAGTGCCTGCCAAAGTTGCATTTATTGGATGAATGCTTATTGTGTGTTTACAGTGAAAATGTCTGTGTCTCAAAAGATATTATTCTAAAAATTTAATTTATTTTCAGATCAAAAGTTGATATCTATTTAGATTTTATTTGAATATAAACTAGAGTACAAATTAAAAGGGATAAAGATAGTTCCACAGCTTTAAGTTAAAAAAAAAATTGTAATTCTTTTTTTAATAGCATCTGTAATTTGGACAAAATACTCTGATAGGGAAAAAAAGTTATTTTCTACTCTGGTTGAAAGATACCCATGATTCTTTAAGGAATCAAAATCTGCCATTTATTTCAGATATGTATCTTTACAAAACTTTCACAACATATCTGCTTCTGCTCAAAAAATGTTTTGATGATGTACAGTTTTACTGATGTTAAAACGTTAGAATATTTTTACTTCAATAAGTACAGTTCTCTAATAGTATTCTTTCTAAAGAATAAAGCAGGTGCTTTGAATTTTTCTTACGATTTGAGTCTAACAACAAAAACTGAAGTGTCCCATCACATTTGTGGTAACTAACCTGTAGTCATTGGTAATTATTTTATTCTCTTTGCCAGAGTATATGCTTTACACCCTAACTTTTAAGAATAGTTAAGAGTATTTTTCGTATCTTTTATGGAACTGCTTTGCAATGGAGATAAGCCTAACAGATGAAACAGGTCATGTAAAATCATTCATTCATTCAGCAAATAATTATTCAGCTCCTACTATAAGCCAGCACTGTTCTAGGTAATTAAAATATATCCCTGAGCCACTGAGACAAATATTCCTGTCCTTATAGAGGTTATAGTCTAGGATGGGAGTTAAAGAAATATATGAGAAATATAATAAGTAAATTATCTGCAGTACAGGATGATGAGTACTACAGATAAAAGGAAAAGTCAACTAGAATGAAAGGAACCAGGAGTTGGGGTGCGAGCGTATTTTTCAGGATTCAATAAATGGTCAAGGTAGGTCTTTGAAGACATACTGGAAGGTGGGGAGGGAGTTAGCCATGTAGATTCTGGGGAAGAGCACTGCAGACAGGGAGTGATTGAGGAAGAGCCTAAGCAATGGTCAAGGAAGGGAAAAGAAGTCATATGATTCAAGGGAAAATAGCAAAAGGGGGAAAACAGCAGGTCCTCCAGGAGGTTAAAGCGCTGAGAAAGGGGGCTTGATCGCTGTGTATAAACAGCAAACTCCCCTCATTTCCTGAGGTTTAGGTTTTCATGACTTTCAAAATCTCAGCTTTAAAAAATATTTTTCCATAAATCTTTTGCAAATAAATATCAGAATTGAATATTTAGATTACCCTGAGTTATTTTTGCCTCATTTAACAAAATAAAATTGGGTAAGATTGTGTCATTAGAAAGTAATGAATCAGATATGTTCTGTTCCTATTTGGGAAAAAAAGACATCTGCAACAATCACCCTATTTTGATGCCAGCACCTTATTGTGATAGATTGCTGCCTTGCTGAAGAAGGCTCTGAGAGTAAATTAGTGTCTTAAGAGTTTTATAATTGAGAAAATGTTACCAAAGTTGGATCTGAAAGCTAGGCTCAAGCCCTCACATACAATAACCACAGAAACAAAGAATTCTCTTGAAAAGAAAAGAAGGAAATTATGAAAGAGGGAGAGGGGAGGAAAGAGGCATGGTGGGAAACGTGTACAATGGTTAAACAAGCCAGACGCCAAACAAAATATGGTCTAAAATCTTGACAAGTCATGTGCACCATTTCAATATGGAAATTAGATCTATTAGGAAGAAAACATGAAATAAGCAACCAGAAAAAACACACTTGTTTCTCTCACAGTTTGACTAAATGGCCACAGTCTACTAGAAACTATATGGACATTAAGATGAAATACCCCTGGCGACTTTCAGGCTATAGAAGGTATTTTAATTGGTATTTTAAAATCACAACACATTGAACCTAGACAATTCAAACTAAACCCTTTTATCTTCCAATGCAGAAGTAACCCAGTCAGCTATCCCTATCCTACCGTAACTTCAATATGCTTTATAAAGAGTTACACTTACCCTGTTTAGTATCATTTGGGAGTTTAATAATTGTCACTTCTCTTTCATCATGCCTAGGAAGAAGTCTATTTACTTGATATTAAAATTTTTATAACCCTCCAGATTTTCACTAAGGGTTCTATTATTTGAAAAGCATCAACAGACTTGAATATATTTGAAACTTTGAGTAATCCGAAGTCAAATAGTTGAAACCCTTATCCTAATTAAATTCCTTACTGATTTAGAAACATGCATCAAGTTAAATTAACTATTATAAACTAAAGAATGTCACTCACCATCTGGTTCTACAAACTACTGCAATCACTAACCTGCAGTACACCCTGAAAGGAATTCAAGAGTGAAGATCAGTAATGAGGCACTCTGTGCTTGAGGAAAACAAGCAGAAAAGACCCTCAGATAGTTAGATATATTTTCAGGAGAAAGTTTTGTGAACCTAAATTCTTGCATCTTCTCATACTTAGAAAAGCACTAAAATATGACCTAAGATATCTGTTCCTCGTGATAGCGGCAATCTTCCATCAAGATGTGTGCTTGACTGCACGTACCCCTTTGCCAAAGTCACATATATTCTACTCCCCCCACACACTTCTTCTGAACAGTTCCTCAGAGCTATCTGAAAGGCTGTCTCCCAGGCAAGAGTCCTCAGTAAGATATAGAATAAATTCAACTCACTGCTCTTACACTGTGCATTGTTTCCAGTTTACTCCATTTTTGTTAAGTGTAATAAAACCACAAAACTTGTCTATTATTATCCGTGACAGATTATCCATGAGAGCTCTGGTTACCTATTAAATAAACAAGACATTTTTATTATATGAATATAATCTGCTTACTTAGGTCTAAACCAGTCAAAGAGAAAAATATTTATATATTAACTAAGCTTAAACTTTGCTTTGGTTTCCTACGTAAAGATTAATTCTCATGCAGGTAACCCCCAAACACGACAACTTCAAAAAAAAAATTCCTATGTAAATCACTTATTCTTACAATTAAAAAAAAATGCAGGGGCTTCCCTGGTGGCGCAGTGGTTGAGGGTCCGCCTGCTGATGCAGGGGACACGGGTTCGTGCCCCGTTCCGGGAAGATCCCACATACCACAGAGTGGCTAAGCCCGTGAGCCATGGCTGCTGAGCCTGCGCGTCCGGAGCCTATGCTCCGCAACGGGAGAGGCCACAGCAGTGAGAGGCCCGCGTACCACAAAAAAAAAAAAAAAATTGCAGTACATACTATCCTTCAAGGACACTGATAATTAATGGGATTGAACAGGGTCATTGCCAAGATGATTCTCACCTCTAATTACAGTAATGGCAAATGTGTGCATAAATTAATACAGTTGTTTTACAGACTATCGTCTGCTTGATACCTGGGATAATTCTTTTCCTTTTAGCTTCTACAATAAAGCAGTGAACCTCTTTTACACTAAACCCTATGGCCTATAAAATCTCATCGTTAGTAAAAGGTGGTTTCAAGTCTAGAAAAAGCACAATCAGTAGAGTTAGAATGCCAACTTGACAATTGTCCACAGTTGGCATTTCTGTAATTCCCCTACACTCTTTGTCTCAACGAAGTGAAATCTGCATTTTTCCTCTTCAGAAATTCAATATAAATCATAGATAGAATCCACTAACATGAAAAGGTATTCCAAGTAACTGATGACTATTATCTTTCCAGAATACAAATGAAGAAATTTTTGCCAAAACAGCAAACATGACTTACCTTGTTTATCACAGAACTGTGGCATTTACAGTACACTCTATTCTGTGATACCACTTTACCTCTGCAGATTTCACTATAAGTCACATGCCTTTAATAAGAACAATGAAAAAATACAAAAGAGATTTGTAGGTTTGAAAATCTGCAGAAAAGAGATACCTACTGACATTCAGCACAGAAGCTGATACTTTCTCTTATCGTCTTCTTTTCAACACAGATATTTGTATACAGAAAAAATTCCACACATATATAAGAGATGACAAAATAAATAGTTTTGTGGAGTTTCCAATGTAAGAGAATTCAAGAAAATGAAAGATAATCCAATGGTAAGAAAAGAAGGAAATGTGATGGAGGCAGATATGAAATTTTGAGTTTACTAAAGAATAAAATACAGAAGACTCACCTTTTAAAAATAAAACAGTATCTCATGAAACATAAAGAACCCGAACATTTAATAAATGGCTACCCTAATGACTGCAGTACAATTACCCACCCCATTCCCTTCTCTGGAGACATATTCTGCGCCTGACCTATCTACTTTCTTTTACCCTAAAATTCTCAGCTCTCCCAGCACTTCATCATTCCTTACATAGCTGTTCATTCCACATTTTTTATGGGTATCACTAATGATGAATGTAATGGGATATTTTTGGACACTTAACAGAATTAGGCAACATAATCTTATTTACCTTTGCAACTTCCACTTGAAATTTATGTCCAAAGCACATTATCACAATACTCTGTCCTACCCATAATCCACATGAGATTGGGGCAGTGAAATTACAATAGCGAAGATGCAACATTTCAGCTATTGCCTCTGATTCTATAAAAGAAGCAGTGGGCTACACAATTCTCTTGAGACTTGTGATATCTAGTTCCCTAAGTTAGCTACAGTGGTGGTTTACACCAGAACTATTAACAAGGGACTAAGTTTATATATGCTTCAATTAGGGTGTATATATAAAGGTGTGGAGATATATTTACATACTGTTAGTGGTGGTTTGCAGACTCTGTAAAGTTTATCACTGAAGCCCCAAGTTACCCATGAACTTGAGGTTAAGAACCCTGCCTACAAGAAATCCTTAAGAGTATTCTCTGCCTACTTCCTCCCCCATCAGTCATCACTCAGGGCAGGAGCAGGCAGCTGTGCTGAGAGTTGCTTTTTACTGTGTCTACAATGAATTACTGACTCCAGCCCCTCCAAGAAACCAGGAGGTGTTTTTGTTCTGTGAGGTTTACCTTCAGTAAGTCAGTGAATAATATTTTCTCGGTATTTTTTTAGTGTATGAGAATGTAATCCCTATATTCAGCATTATGGGGAGAATTCAAAAATAAAAATAAGAACTCTGAGATGTTTGTTTTCTCAGGAGTGGGCTCAAAGCATAACTGGGCATCAAAAAACCCGGTATCTCATGCAAGTGAATAGTGTCTTTATAGACTGCTTTCTGATGGAAGATTTGCACTTTTAAAATTGAGTTTTATCATTAAAAACATGCTTTTCCTAAGCAAATATTCAGTACTGTATTAGTAATTCCAAGGAGGAACCAAACAGACATGAAACTAACCATATACAGGCTTTCATTTCAACTGCATCAGCAGAGCATATTATTTTGCTAATATGTTTCTAGTTATGAACATTTTTCTTCTCTTGCTACATTTGTTTTGGGGGTTTGAATTGTTCTTGTCTCCTAGTGTTATAAAGCACTATTATACTCACAACAAAGTTGACACTTGTCAACTGACTGGAGAGTTGATGGCAAGAGGCACAAAGTTCAGGCCAAGTTAAAAACTACCCATTGCATAATGGTCTGGCCCACAGAAACTCACAACCAGCTGATGTGATAGGAAGAACACTGAATCTGGAGTCTAAAGGAAAGGTTCCTTTCCTGCCTACCAGTGACTACAGTTGTATGACCTTGGATAGTAAACCTGTCTCAGGCTGTTTCTCATTTTTAAATTGGCTATAATTATAACTGCCCTATATACAACACAGGGATATTTTGAAACTCAAATTAAACGATGAGCTAGATCTCCTGTCCCAGATATGAGGGAAAGAAAGAGAAGGAAAAAAATTAGGAGAGCACAGGTAAGGTTAGGTAGAAATCCTTTCCAAATTATTACTTTTATGTTGGCTAGAGATTACCATTAGAGGAAATGAAGGCCAAGAAATACTAAAAGAGGTCATCAAGAAAGCATCGTTAGGGCTTCTCTGGTGGCCCAGTGGTTAAGAATCCGCCTGCCAATGCAGGGGACACGGGTTCGAGCCCTGGTTCGGGAAGATCCCACATGCCGCAGAGCAACGAAGCCCGTGCGCCACACCTACTGAGCCTGTGCTCCAGAGCCCATGCTCTGCAACAAGAGGAGCCACCGCAATGAGAAGCCTGCTCACCGCAATGAAGAGTAGCCCCTGCTCGCCACAACTAGAGAAAGCCCGTGAGCAGCAACAAACCCAACACAGCCAAAAATAAATAAATAAATAAATTTATTTTAAAAAAAAAGAAAGCATCATTAAAGATTTATGTTCTCTTTTACAAACTAATTCTCCCTCCTACATCTCCATTTTCTGATCTGCTTGATCAAGGGGAAAATCTAAATGTCTCTAAAATGCTAAAGAGTCTAGAATAAGACTCTGCCCCATTTTTAAAAAGTGCAACTAATTTCACTATGCATGAGAAAGAATTTTAACAGATTATGTAGTCAGTTCACATTCTTGTAAATTTCCTCTCGTAATTTTGATAATTTTCAAAACTTACATAAGTTTTTGTTTGGTTTTGCAAGTGATAGCAACAAGAGAATCACCACACTAGCAGATATTGTACTATGTGCCAGGTACTGTGCTAAGTTCTTCGTACATTTTATGTTATAGAAACCCAATAGTACCTATGATATTGGTATTTTTATTACTCAAAATGTATAAATGAAAAAAATGAAGCTTGTTCGCAAGTATCAATACCTAGATTTGAATTCACATGTGAACCCATATCTTTCTGACCACAAAGCCCATATTCATTTCTAAGTACTGATCATTGTATAAGATAATAGTCATTAGAAAACAAAATGAGGCAAGATAAAATCTTTGTTCCGTAGAACTTTACAATATAGATGAGAAAATTAAATGAGTACACAAATGATAAAACCAAAAGAAGATTGAAAGGAGAGTAATAGAAGGTAATATTTATTTTTTCCAGCTTTATTCAGATAAAATTAATGTATAATATTGTATAAATTGAAGGTGAATAATGTGATGATTTGATACAAGTATCTATTGTGAAATGGTCACCACAATGAGGCTAATTAACACATCCTTCACATAATTACCATTTTGTTATTTTGCTGTTGTTATGGTGAGAACAGTAAAGCTCTACTCTCATGGCAATTTCAAGTGCACAATACGATATTATTACCTGTAGTCACCATGCTTCCGTTAGATCCCCAGACCTTATTTATCTTATAACTGAAAATTTGTACCCTTTGACCAGCATCACCTCACAGCCCCGGGCAACCACTATTCCACTCTGTTTCTGTGAGCTAAGTGCTTTTAGATTCTACATAAAAGTGAATCGTACAGTGTGTATATTTCTCTGTCTGACTTATTTCACTTAGCATAATATCCTTAAGGTCCATCCTTATTGTTGCAAATGGCAGGATTTCCTTTCTTTTTTTACAGCTTAGTAACATATGTATGTGTGTATAACATATATATATATATATATATATACACCACATTTTCTTTAAGAGCTAATATTCAATGACTATTTATATGATGCCAGTCCTGTACTAGGCACTCAACATCTCCCAACAGTCCTATGAGATCAGTGTAATAGCCATCCCAATTTTATAGATGGCAAGACTGAAACTTCAGAAAAGCTATGTAGTTTGTTCTAAATCACACATCTAGGGAATAACCGTTTTGGGGAAAAGCTCAGGCACAAAGACTCCAGGGGCTCTTGCTAACTAATAAGAGTAGCACAAAAGTCAATGGAGAACAGAGAGTGTGAGTTAATGAATGTCTAGTTAGGGAGATAGGGATATAAAAAGATCTATGTTTAAGAATATGTAAATATATATTCATTGTGATATTGTGATATCATAAGAAATACATACTTTGGTGTTCATCCTCAGCTCCCGGCCAAAGCTCTTAAATCCCTTGGATAAAGGTGCTAAAAGCAACTTTTGTTCTAATATCTGATCTTTACCCCAATTCCTGACACAGAGCTCCTAAATCCCTTGGAATTTCCTTGGTGGTAGGAATGTCGTTTGTTCTAATGAGGCAACCCTTGGTGGGCTCCTAGATAGCTTCAGGATGGGGGCTGGTCCCCAGAAACTCCAAGCCATGATTAGAAACTTAGAACTTTAAGCTTCATCCTCTGTCCTCTGGGGAAGAAATGGAGAATGATAATTATTAATCATGCTTATGTGATGAAGCCTCCAAAAAATCCCCGAACTAAGGAGTTTGGAGAGCTTCCAGGTTGGTGAACACATCCACATCCGGGAGGGTGCTGCACCCCAACTCCACGGTGATAGAGGCGCCTGTGCTTGGGGCCCTTCCAGTCCTTGCCCCATGCACATCTTAATGTAGCTGTTCATTTGTGTCCTTTAAAATATGCTTTGTAATAAAGCAGCAATAAATAAGTAAACTGTGTCTTCTAGGTTCTGTGAGCTGCTCTAACAAATTATCAAACCTCCCATTTATAGCCAAGTCAGACAGAAATTCTGGGTGACCTGGGGGCCTATTACTTATGAAGTAGGGGGCAGTCTTGTGGCACTGAGCCTTAATCTGCGCCCTAACCTCAGGCCGTTAGCGTCAAAATTGCTTGGTGTAGTAAACCCACACATCTGGTGTCAGAAGTGTTAAGTATGAGAGTAAAGGAAAAAACAGTGAGTTTTCCCTACAGATGCACATACAGGTACAACAATATATGCATATGTATAAAAATAACTTGAATTTTTGACTCCTTATCTGGGAATTATCTATCCAAAACTCCTGAAGAGATGTCAAAGAAATCAATGACTTTTGGCTGCCAAAATCTAAGTCTGGATTTTGTAGCAGATAAACAGGAAACGCGTTAGAAAATATGACTAAAACATGAAACCGCCGTTCACAGTACCTGATCCTTCCACAAATACCAAATCACTGTGCAGACCTCCAAGCACTGTCACTCTGTAAGAAAAAGGGCTGGTTTTCTTTTGTTCAAATTGCCTCTGACTTTACATACACATCATCAGTGGTATGATCTCTACGATGCCTTGAGAATTAAAGGTCAATGTCAACCAAGAAAGAAGGAAAGGGAGCTAGTCCTAATTTAGAAGGATTTCAGGACCAAGTTTAGGATATTAAAATGTTCAGTCATGCCATATTAAAATGAAGTTGCTGAAGTTTTACAAAAATGATCCAGATAAAAGAAAATTCAGGGAAGTGTGGAGGGTGTGTGAACATGGACACGTGCTTACTGAGGCTGCAAGCAACAGATGGCAGGGTTATGCTTTTGAACCACATTAGAAATAAATTTAGGTCCAGCTGAGTCCAAGAATACAAACATTTAACATTAGCAAAATAAACCTGAAGAAGTCAGCAAAAAAGTGAGATCCATTCCTTTATTTGTCATAATGACTGTGAAGGTATTTTGTAAATTACAGAGCACTCTATTACCTATTTTCAGAACTTAGGGAGCTGATTTGGCTGTTGATAGTGATATTAAAATCTGAATTATCTTCAAATTTGCACTTCTGTTCATGCACATGTTGCCAACTTTTACCCTCACTCCAAAACAATTAAAAATGGACTAGTCATCCCTCAGTCAACTATTTTAACACACTCATCTTTTAAGGCATTCCAAGAGTTATATTTGTATTGTGGATTTGAGCAATGGTGATTTCAAAGGTATTGATGAAAAGCAGTTTATGTTTTTTTAATGAATTCAGTGGATTCAACAAATTGAACTGATTAAATTCAATGAATTATACCTCATTCCTCTTCACAGACTTCACTTTGCTTTTGAGAAATAACCAAAGGTTTATTTTTAAGTTGTGTCTAAATTGCAGGTATCTATGTTAATAAAATAGACTATGACAGTTATTGTTTCAATATGTATATAAGTATTCCTTATGGCAATTAGCAGGGAAAAAAATGAAATTTAAACTTATTAATGTCAAATAACTAGATTCACAAAAAGAAACATGCTAAAATAAAGCAAAATCTTTCTATCAGAATCAAAGGTCAAAGTTTATGATCACCCCACAACTCTGTAGCCTTATTTTTATTGCCCTCAAATTAAAAAAAAACAGTATTTCTTTCCTATAAGACTGAAAGGAATGTGGTGTTAATGCTCTTCTGAGTATATCACCTATCTTTTTTTTTTTTTTTTTTTCTGCTGCTGGCCTCTCACTGTTGTGGCCTCTCCCGTTGCGGAGCACAGGCTCCAGATGCACAGGCTCAGCGGCCATGGCTCACGGGCCCAGCCGCTCCGCGGCATGTGGGATCCTCCCGGACCGGGGCACGAACCCGTGTCCCCTGCATCGGCAGGTGGACTGTCAACCACTGTGCCACCAGGGAAGCCCTGTCACGTGTCTTAATGATAATAAGACTCTTTGGAATGTTTGCAGAAAAAAGTTTTAATTATAACTCTCTTTATGGTACTATATTTAATTTAAATTTCCACTTAGTAAATGTATCAATAGACTTATGCCCATAAATTAATATGTGATACAGATCTGTTTAACTAGAAATTAAAAGATTATTTCTGAAATAAAAGATAATCATTTTTAATTAAAAGTTTATTTCTTATTTTTGCCATAAACTAGAGACTTGAGTCTATTTTCTCTCCTTCTCTGTTGCTTGTATCTACCATCTTTCTCATCTTCTCTTCTAAACAGCAATCTGCTTCCTCTGATAAGCACTCTCTCCTAATGTATCTTAATATCAGCTTCTCCATGTGATGTGTTATACAAGCCTGGAAATGCATGATGGTGAGATTACTCATGGGATTGAAAGTAGAAGTAGCCATGGCTTAAGGTCATCTCTGATGTAAGATCCACTTACTTGATCCCACATCTAAACTAAGAATTGTGTGTTATATAATAGGAATGGCCACAGACTGAGAGTCAAGAGACATGTTATTGCAATCCATGCAGTGAGTGACCTTGGATAAGTCACTTAGCTTCTCTGTACTTATCTTTGTCTATTTACTATTTAGTACTCCTTTCTTAAACTTCAGACTACTTAAGAGTCACCTAGGAAATGTGTTCAAAATACAGATTTTGGGGCCCTACTCCCAAGATATTCTAACTCAAAATACCTGGTGTAGCCTGGGAAATTAACAAGCAATTAATTCTGATGCAGGCAGTACAGTGGGTGTTTTTGTTTGTGTGTTTTTAAGTTAACTTATAAATTTATAATTGCCTGTCCTTGGCTTCTTATAAATGGAATCACTCATGCATAATTTGGCGTGGGGAGTCTGACTTGTGGCACTCAACACAGCGCTTTTAGTATTGGTTCATGGTATTATATTGGTAGTTATTTTTGTTCAAATGCTCTGTTTCATTACATTTAAAGTCTGTCTCTTATAAACAGCACATAGTTGAATCTTGCATTTTCATCCAGCCAGAGAATATCAGATTTTTAATTGGAGTGTTTTTTGAACCAAACAAAATTTAAAAGTGAGATCCGTGTAATCAAATTTTGGTAAGTGTATGAACATATGCCAAAACCATATCCAGTTCCCTGTATATTCTCCACCTTTTCTGACCATGTTGACACCTCAGCTTAACATTCCTGACAGTCAGCTGGTTAAGAAGACAACACTACTACGTATATACAAATTGGGGTTGACTTTACACTGTGGTTTCATAGGTTATTATGAAGTGCAAGCACATAAAACCTTCAAAACACACTTTTTTTTTTAAAGAAAAGAAACAGAAAACACTCACTGAAAAACAAAGTTTGTAAGTCAAATGAATAGAGTTGTCAAACTAAACTCCAAGGATTTTATACTCCAAAAAAAAAGTATCCTTTTAAAAAAAGAGATAAGTTTTAATAAAATAATACAGCATAAGAGAAAAGACCCCAGTGAAGAAAGAAGAGAAAAAAGTTAAGTGATTGCCATTGGAAAATTTTAACTAAGTAATTTCTATTGAGGTAACACAATAGAAATGACTTTTGGGAAGTTATGATAACAGACTCTATTTTCTTGCAGTAGTTATTAACTATCTACCAGAATTAGTGATTAGTTATACATATAGGATTATGTTTAAATCCTTTGTCTAATATATTAAATCTTTAGTTTGAAAATGGAAATATTCCATTTTCTTTAGGACTAATTTACTAAGTATCAGCACCAGGGTTCTATTATCCAAAATGTTCAATAATATTTGCAAACTGTTTTTTAAATCCTCATTATCTTTGGTTGTTGTAAACAAAGAAAGCATTTGAAGGGGATTAGAAGTATGTGAGTGAATTACCATTTAAATAAAGTTGATTCAGCCCAGAAGGGGCAATAGAAAAGCTTTCAGTCTCAGTAAATCCACTTTAATGTCAGTAAACAAATGGCCCAAAGTAGTTTTATCTGGTTCTGGCTGTAAAGGGTGACATGCAAGAGACAAGATTGGGAAAACAGTCTTTTTCTGTATCGCAGCCAGCAAGAGAGAACTGACTTTGATTCTTTGATTGTGTGCCAGTGTGCTCTCAGCTCTTTAGCTTAAATGTTATCTGTTTATATAATCTCATAACTCAATTTATCCATCTATTTTAATGTATTTAAATGTGGTTTTCACACATGGCCTCAATTTCTTCTCTAAATGGTCATAATAAACATCCCCAAACTGGCATTATGAATGACTGTGATGGAATTTTAAATTGTGTCATTTAGAGATCCAAAATATATTGCTCTTCTTAATGATTTAAATTCTAGTAGGTGATGTTCACACTCTTAAATGATTTGTACACTGGCGGGACCATTCAACATTGTTTTTTAAATGTCCCAAATATTCACCTCTGCAGAATGAAAAATTGAAATGTATTTATTTTGAAACATAGAGGTTATGAGAATCAAGAAAATTATATATATATATACTAAAATTTACAGTTGATAGAATTAATGCAAGGGTAGTTGATATAGTACTGCTAATAATGCCAAACTGATGTATCTGATCCTTATAATAATGACATAATACCTAACATGTGGTTGTGGCTCAGGGCTATGTATAATAGCAACTGTTAGATGTGCATTGTTTCCATTACTTTTCACAACTCTATAAAGTTAAGTACCATTCTTATCACCTATTTTACAGTTAAATATACTGAGGCACACAGTAGTTCAGTTTTTTGAAGCAAATTGAGGATTTGGGTTCAGATAGTTGGTCTCTAGAGCACATGATATATAATGTAGGCCTATGGCTATTTACTTCTAGTGCCTGACACATAATGAGATCTCAAAAATTACTTTGTATGATCAAAAGATTTTAAAAGGTTTTTTTAAAGTTCCCAGTCAATCCGGTATTCCTCATTTGGGGGCATCTACATTAAAATCAGCTAATTGTATCTAAGATTATTCCATTACATTGTTTCTGTTACTTTCAGTTAATCATTGACTTCTGGATATAAAAGTGTCTACACTGAGGCAGTGGTTCTTTCTCTCTTTAGTTAATAAAACTTTTTTATGTTGGAATAATTTTAGATTTACAGGAAAGTTGCAAAGATAGTACAGAGAGTTCCCTTACACCCTCTGTCTCGTTTCCCTTAATGCTATCTCACATAACTATGGTGCACTTGTCAAAACTGAGTAATTAACATTGGTTCAACACTATTAACTTAATTACATCCAGTATTTGGATTGCATGGTATTTTCACTGATATCCTCTTAGTACACTAGGATCCAATTCAGGATACAACATTTCCTTCGTCTTCTCTGATCTGTGAGAGTTTGTCAATCTTTTCTGTTTTCAATAGCTTGACCTTTTTTTTGGATACTGATTAGATATGTCATAGAATATCCCTCAATTTCGTTTGTCTGGTGTCTTCTCAGGATTAGACTAGGGTATGGGTTTGAGGGAAGAATACCAGAGAGGTAAAGGGCCCTACTCATGACATCAAATCGGGGGTACATGATATCAACATGGGTTACCATGAAAGATGTTAACCTTGGTCAAGGTCATGTTTGCCAGGCTTCTCCACTGTAAAGTTATTCCTTTTCCCTTTCCATACCCTATTCTTTGGAAGTGAGATACTAAGTCTAGTCCACACTCAAGTGGAGGAGAATTAATTTCCCCTTCCTGAAAGGGAGAATATCTATATACATTAAATTCTTCTGCAAGGAAGATCTGTCCTTTTTAAAAAATGCATCATCTACCTCTGGAAGAGAAGAAGAGAAATCAAGAAGACAGAAGAGGAAATCATTATTAGTCATGAATGTATAAATCTGATCCATCACTAGGGTCAACTGTATATTTGGCCTTGCTATTGGAGTGGCTCATTCCATCATTTAGCCATTGAGCAGATTTTCCACTCAGCTCTCAGTCCCCAGTAAACTGGAAAAAAAACTATCATCTCACCCTCTACCATATTATTTACTGCCTTCTAAGATCAATCATACAGAAAAACCTTCATCAAAGCCTTGCATCTCTGTTATGGGTAAGATGTCTAAAGGAGGGAAGCAAGAATAGGGCAGAGAAAGGACATACGCAAGGGTGTGGGATATGGTTTTATTTAAGTCTAACCTTGCCTGATCCATGGGGGACTCTGCAACATAAATTGCACAACATAGGTGAATCACCTTGAGGTAAGGGAGTGGCCTTTAGGACCTCCAGATCAGTGATTTACTATGTGACTTCCTGGGTGGCATGGATGCTATCAACCGAAGCTAACTCTTTGGAGAAGGAAGGCTAATTCCCTTGGAGTAGCAAGCCACTAGCTGCCATCATTCACGATAGCTGATGAATGGGCGTACTGGGCTGGAAAAGCAGGATCTAGGTGGGGAACCAACAGCATCCATTACATTGTGCACCTTACCTCTCAATCCAGATGACCAGATATTTACGGAGAATTACGGTACATATACAAGTTCTAATAGCTATCATGCACTTGGTTTTTTTTAATTGATGGTTTCAAAAGAGAGATGCATAATATACTACACATTAATAACAGCCTTCCTTTCCTTTGTCTGTTTTTTCATGAATTACAGGTTTTAGTTTGCAGGATGGTTTGTTTTCTTCCCTTGCAGAAAACAGGCAGATATCTATTTTGAATAGATACGGCCAAAATAATAACATCACATTTTAGAAAGTAAATTAAGATTTAATGATTTACAGGGGAAAATCCTCCAAAGCAATAGGGTACATTTTCGCAATCTCTAGAGCACAAGAACAATACGCAATTCTTTATGTGAAAAGCAAATGCCATGCTTTTCTTGTGTAAATGGCATGAAATTACCCCTATAAATAGGGTATTTGGTAACAAAAGGGAGTCAAGTTTGCTTAAACTGAGCATTCAAGATAGATGGCTCAGCATTAAAAGAATTCAGAAAGCAAGGTCTTCAAACAACAAGTGCATGAACAGCCACCAGTGTGTATCTTGTGACTGAAGAAATGTACAAAGATCTGTTGTGTAATAATAAATCAGCCCTTTGGAGAAAACAGGAGGTGTTGGAGACTATAACTGGGTCAGATGCAGAATATAAATTCTATCACTTCTGCGTCAGTTGTTCAAATCCAGAAAACCCTATGACACAGAGATGGGCAGAGGATCTCAAAAGTCTTGCTGAAAGTAAAATGTGAAAGCAGCCTAACAAAATTGGAGTGACACTGTGCATCTTAAAGAAGCATTCATGTTTTTCTGAGCATAGAGGGAAAATACTGATTTTAGAGTTAAAAAATGCTAGGCCCATAGAATTTACTTTAAAGTCTCAAAAGTTGAAGGATAGAAAATACCTCAAAGTTTTAAAGAACTAAATTTATGCAACAATTAATAACACCCCTCATAAGTGTAGAGACCACATCTGATTAGAGTTATGTCCTTATGAGCTACCCAAGGACTAGAAATTTAGAATATTCTCCACTATCTGTGGAGTGAATTAATGTGTGAATAAATGAATAAAAATATGTATGAGGTAGCTGTAGAAGCATCATCCTTTCCTTGCCCTGTACAAGTAAACAGCCACAGTGCTCATCAGGCCTGGGTCTCCATCCAACCCCTGCTAATAGCTACCTCTGTGACCTTAATCAACAGCCTTAACCCCATGTAGCCCTCTTGTTCCAACTGTAAGCTATGTTATTCAAAAGGAGATTAAAGGTCTTCAGCAAATCTCACTTTCTAAAAATTTGCTCGTTAACCATAGCTATCATCTTAGTGCCTAGAAGGGACAGCATATGGAAGCCATGAAGAACCGTATTGTGCAGTCATCAAGTACAAGGACTTGGAATTCAGATGGGGAAACAGACCTGATTTCAGCCTCATTCCTGTCTACCATCTACTAGCCTTAGGATCTCCAGCTAGCTATTTAACAACTCTTTATTTGTAAAATTCTGATGTGATAAATATTAAATAATTTAATTCTGTAACAGACTTAGCATAATTCCAGGCACATAACTGTTACTATGGCTGTTGTCAGACATTGAGAGAGTAAGAGGTGTTCCTCAACAGCATCACTGTTCTCCTTGTTTTCCTAAGACCAGATACTTTTTCATTTTTAGCTTAGCAAACTACTACTATCACATGAAAGCAATACTCTGAGAACAGAAACAAATCATTTGGTACCGTCCTCAAGTAGAATTATAGAAAAGTAACAAAACCCACAAGATTCTTGTCACCCTCCCCCATTTCTCTCTTTCTTGCTCATATACATGGATACATGTACGTGTGTATGTATGTACACACACACACACACACACACACACACACACACACACACACACACACACACAGAAGGTTTAATACCTTCTTGGATGGTGTGACCATTCCAGATCAAACATGAAGATTTTTATGTCCAACACTGTTCGCAGAAACAAAACAAAAAAATGTAGAAGTCACACATATTTTACTGAGGGAAAAAAATGTTTTTTAAGTATTACATGGTTTTAAATTTTGCTGTTGTATCTAGTAAAGGCCTCTTGGTGTGTGTGGTTGTTATTCGTGCTAGTTCACCAAATATCTCCTGGTTTCTATTTCTAATCATATAGTAAGTTTATTAGTCAGTGTTCTCCAGAGAAACAGAATCAATAAAATATAGAGATACACATATATACTTACATAGAAAAAGATATATTATAAGATACAGACGCATGTGACTATAAAAGAAGTCCCACAATCTGCCCTCTGCAAACTGGAGCCCCAGGAAAGCTGCCGGTGTGGTGTAAGGCCTGAGGGCCAGAGAGCTGATGGTGTAGATTCCAGTCCAAAACTCAAGGCATGAGGGCCAGGAACACCAAGGGCGAGAGATCAGTGTCCTACCTAGAGCAGTCAGGCAGAGGGCCAGTTCCACCTGCCTCCACCTTCTTGTTTTATTCAGGCCCCCAATGGACTGGATTATCCCCCCCACCTTGGGCAGAGCCATATGGTTTACTCAGTCCATCAATTCAAATGCTAATCTCTTCCGGAAACACCCTCACAGACACACCCAGAAATAATGTTTAGCTAGACATCTGGGTATCCTTTGACCCAGTCAAATTGACATATGAAACTAACCATCAGAATAGGCTTACATTTCCTGGACCCTCCTGCTGCTTGGTGGGACCAGGAAATTTGATGGGGTCATTATTGTGAGCAGAAGTGATATATGTTGCTTCTCACTTACAGCAGTTAAATTGCCAGCTCAAGACCCCTCGGAGCCCTCCTTCCATCTGCCACAGTGATTGGCAATAGATCAGTACCGTCCAGGAGAATTTTCTGCGAAGATGGAAATGTTCTCTGTATTGTCCAATATATTAGCCATTAGCCACAGTACATTGGGCTACTGAGTACTAGAAACGTGGATAGTGTGTCTGAGGAGCTGTATATTTTATTTTATTTCATTTTAACCA